>NW_009218650.1:54089-69414 GCF_000690835.1 Fulmarus glacialis
GTGGATACAGTCCTTCACCAATGGGATACAGTCCTTCACCAACTGCTCCAATGTGGGTCCATCCCACGGGCTGCTGTCCTTCAAGAACTGCTCCAGCACGAGCCCTTTCCACAGGGTACAGTCTTTTAGGAATGGGCTGCTCCAGTGTGGGTCCCCAATGCTCCTGTGTGGGTTCCTCTTCACATGCTGCAGCTTCTGCCAGAAGCCTGCTCTAGCATGGGCTCTTCATGAGCTGCAGCTTTTGGGCACATCCACCTGCTCCAGTGTGGGGTTCTCCATGGGGGTCACCATGGTCTTCACCACAGGCTGCAGGGGTGGATATTTGCTCCACTGTGGTCCTTCGTGGGCTGCAAGGGGACAACCTGCAACACCATGGTCTTCACCAAGGGCTGCAGGGGAATCTCTGTTCTGGTACCGGGAGTACCTCCTCCCTCTCCTTCTTCACTAACCTTGGTGTCTGCAGAGCTGTTTCTCTCACATTTTCTCAATCCTCTCTCACATCTGCTGTACAGTGTTTTTTACCCTTTCTTAAATATGTTATCACAGAGGTGCCACCAGCATCTCTGACGGGCTCAGCTTTGAGCAGTGGTGGGTCCGTCTTGGACCGTCCCACTCTGTCTGACATGAGGGTAGCTCCTGGTGTCTCTCACGGAAGCCATCCCTGCTTTCTTATGAAATCTTTCACTTTCTGTTCTCTATGCAATTTAACACAGGCATTAGTTGAGCTTTCTGCAAAATCAGTAATCACCAGTCAGTGGTACTGTCCTTGTTTAGCTATAGAACTGCTTTCAGAACTTCCAGAACTGCTCACTACTTTGTCCTGAGCTACTCAGTGACATTCTGCTACTGCTTTGCAGCCCTGTTGGAGTATATATGCCTTAGCTGAGGTACAGAGCAGCAGTCCCTCCATGAATCCCTCACCCAGAACAACTACTCCATTACTTTTTTGTAACAAATGCTGTGTAGAGTTGAAACAAGGATAGATCTGACTTTTTGGAATACACTATATTACTAAATCCTGAGTCTTTACCATAAGCAAAGCTTAAGTGTGCATGCAGTTTATCTGTATTAACTCTGTAGTTGTTGTTTATACTCTTTTCTGCACAGGTATGGAGACACCAACCTTTTCTTAAAAAACTTTAGCAACTATTAGATCATTTGCTAGACTCTTCAGTAATACGTTTCCAAAGAACTTATGGAGAAAAACCTGCCTGGTAGACGCTATTACATTTTTTTATGCTAAGTAAAAATCTTGGCCACACTAAAATAATTTTGCACTGTTTTGCACCATGTACTTTATACCATTATAGTACTTAAAGCTGCATGTCGTAAAAATGGGGGATGAATAAAGTAGTGAAAGATATATCATGCTTACCAAAGGACCTTAATTCTGAAATATCCATGAAAATATCAAAGTTGTAATATTTATAAAAATATGGTTGTTGTCTATACCAAACTCATTTGGAATCTTAAAATTTGGTTAGATAGCAGAACAGACATTTTGCTTATAATGGGTGTGTACATCATGCACATTAAAACCAATGTTTTTAAATTGCATATTATGTACTTAAGTGGGTAATTGTAACTGATGGACTTAGGACCACTACCTAAGTAGTAATCTTCGTTTCAGAATTTTCTAATTTCTGAGTGGTTAAATATGGAATTTAGTATTCCGTTGTCTTATTTTTATCCAGAAATATCTCTCTCTAGTGACAGCCAATATTTAAGTATGCCTTTGGTGCTAAGAGTTAGAAAAAGGGTTTTATCTATCTGAAAAAAAATGTCAAGGAAATAGATGGTGGGATGGAAATACAGCAATATTCCAATATCACCACATATGTAGGCTTCATAGAGCTGCTAACAATTTATGTATAAATCTTGACATTTGGTTTCATTATTTGTTTGTTGTTTATTTATATTCCTCAGCAGGCTTATGGATGTTCTCTAGTGTATATTTTCATCAGCTATCTTTCTTCTTAACCTGTAAAAGCTCATTTTGATTCTCCTAGACAAAGCATCTTCATCTGATATCAGCCTTCTCATATCAGTAATTCTATTTCCTTCTGTGAAAGGTCTGATGATCTGGCTGCCTGGTAGCTACCACGATTATCTGACACATGCTATATCTAAACTACTTCTTCATTGCTTTCCACCATTAAACCAGAGGGAAAAGTGATGTCAGGAGACAAGAGGATGAGAGAATTATTTTGCATTAATAAAGTCCACAGTCATGACTGACTGATAAGGAACTAAGTGGTGATTGCAGAAGTATAGTTTCACTCTCTGGATGGATGGAAGAATGAAAGTATGTCTAAAAGTCATCGCAGCAACTGCAATTGGTCTTAATCAGGCATATCAGTACATGATAAGTGAGTGGCTTAGTGAAATGCTGAGTGATGAATCAAAATGGTCAACATGTGCTTTGTGCATTTCATTGCTCGGTTACATGCAATTGAGAAAGACTGGCATTAAAGACCTTGTCCATCTCTTCAGTTAGGATGTTCCTATCTCCTTAACCAGAGATTAAGCTGAAAATAATAAGCAAAACTCTTTTTAGCAGAAATGAATAAGCCAAACATTGGCAACATGAGAGAAAGAAGCACAGGATTCCACAGGTTTCTGATAAGCAAGAGAAGACTTCTTGGCTAACTGCTGCAAGGAGGGCCACACACCCTTTTTGTTTCACATCAGTTATAGCAAGATTAACTTTACATGAGAACAGGAAGCTGCCTGATGATAAAATAATAGTGTGGGGTTTTTTTTTTTCATATTACAACCAGAAACAGGCTCCATAAAATAGGAATTTTGACCACACTGGCTCTGTCTTGTGATCATGACTAGGCGTTTGACATTCACATGGTCTGTGCCTAAGCAGGGGAAACCAGGACTGTTTGCAGGCTCGTGGACAAGTGTGTGAACCCAGGCTGTGTCCTAAATTCAGCTAAGTCAGCAAAGATGGAGACAAGAGCACATGGACTGCCAACAACCCATGCTCTGGTTAGGTCCCCGAGCTAGAAGGCTGAGACCCACCTGCATGTGTGCCCTTGTGACTTCTGCCAGATACAGCCACTGATGCGAATCCATGAATATTTATGATTTTATTCAGATTTAAAAGTGAATTAATTTTGGCTGTATGAGTGAGCCAAAAATTTCTTATGGTAGTATGTCAGCTTTCTGTAACTTTAATTTGTAACAAGAGTTTAAAGCAACATCCACAATACTTTCTGATCTATTCCCCTGCAGACTTATGTTTATATTTACCATCTACTCAATTAATTTCTTTTTCTTTAGAGCTAGCAATTAATATTGCATTACTTATAGGATGACCTGTAATGAATATTGAACTGGTGATTTGGGCAGTCTCTTCTGAGAGTCTTGGTGAGAGCAGACAAATTCTCGCCAGGAAAGGACATAAAGTCATGAATAAGTATTTACCTAAGGATATCTAGCATGTAGAAGATTTTAGGTGAGAAAAGCAAAGAAGGAATCCAAAATATGTTGTCACAATAAATCTATTCTTCTCATCTGCTCCTGGTTTAGCATTTTCACTTGACAGATTAACAGAGATGTGTAGCATATGGATTGCTCTGCTATGAATTATTGCATGTGGTATTCAGGCCTAAAGTACATAACTCTTTTAAAATGATCTACAATGGAAAATTGTTAATAAATTTTTCCTGCTCAGATCAATGCTAGTATGAGTGACAGGAAAATCAATTTAAGACTCAGCTATACCCAAAGTTTCTTGAAATTCATAAGTATATGGCTAATTTTATTCATTTAATTCTTCTGCTTTCTCATTTCCGGTGTTCCTGGTTACAGCTCACACCAAAACCAAAAAAAGTACCAAAAGCTGCAGAACCCATCCCCCAGTCCTCCAAGAAAGGCTTTTCACATGCTGTTTATGGCTAAAACTGCAGTGAAATGTATTTTCAATTAGACACAGATGCACACTGACAACACTATGATGACAGTTCAATTACCATAATACATTCAACACAGAGTGCACTTGTGAATTTGTGACATGTTTTTTTTTAAATGACCCTACTGAGAGGTTCCATAATTTTAAGCAATGTTTACCCAAGGTCCTGAATAGCTTTTACTAGTGGTTTTAGACACATGAGTGAAATCCAGGCCTTGTGAATAAATGAAACTTTTACTATATAGATAATGGATACAATATCTGCATATTCTGATTCTCTTTCCCCAATAGACTATAAAGAGAGATGCTAAGAGCTTATGGGACAATTGAGGAATGTTCCTGGCACAATCCAGAGAGTCCTTCGCACACTTGATAACGGTATTTTAGTTCTTCGTCTCAAGAATCTGATTACCCGGGCTGTGGTCTTTTGTCCCATATCATACTTACTATCTTTAATGGCTGCAAAAAAAAGATTAGTTTAGGTCTTTATTTGAACTCTCAGGGGCATCTTGTCTTTCAACATTACCCTTTCATTTTACTAATTTCTGAATTTCATTTCACTATGTTTATTTTAAGCTCAAAACTAATAAAATCTATTGAGTGGGTAGTCAGAGCTGTGTTACAAAAATTTTCCAAGCAAAGCCTATATTTAAAATTAAGTATCTATAATTCAGTTAAGAGAATGAATTTCACAGCTTTAAAAAAACCCCTTTTTGATATGACTCATGGCCATGATGGCAATTACAGTCGTCAGATGTCTTTGCAACAGATATGGGTATACACCTAAAATCACTGTCAATTTAGTTTGCTGAATAAAATAAATTTATAATAATAATCAATAGCTGTGAAAAATACCAGCCTTCCCATGTACATATGTGGGTTTTTAATGTTTTTAGCCCAAATACATGAAAATGCTACTATGTTGATATAGACTGTGTTTTAAAACGTGTTTAAATAGCAGGGCAGATCTGAGGGTATATGTTGCTGGACCACATAATTTGTGACCTGATTAGTCCACATTGGCCTATTTTCAGACACAGAATCTGTAAAAGCTCATGCCTGTAAGGTGTCTGACTATTGAGAAGAAGGTGGTCTTAGTGAAAAAGTGAAGTATGTAACAGCTACTCCTGAGTATCCAGGCCAGATGAAAGAGAACACAAGGATTCACGCATAGATTTTTGGTTGAATACAGGTTGAAAATGCATGTAGAATGCTTTTGCAAAGCCTTAGATACATTAATACCTCTACTGAAGTTAAGGTGAGTCTGTTTTGTGAATGAGAATTGTTTAAAGAGTAAAAAATTTGTATGGCTAAGTTCACATGCTAACAATCCTGGTATTTTGTTAATTCGGTACTTTTTCATAAATATTTAAGTTTAACATCTGTCTCAAGCATAATATCTTTCTGAAAAAATGCATTTTGGAGTATACATAAAAAAAATTTAGCTCAAGTCAACACTAGTTATTTGAACTGCTGCTTGAAGTGGAGTATCACATGCCAATATTCTGTTCATCTATTGCATCTGAAGCGTGTTACAAACTTTGGAAATCATACTGCCTCAGTCATACAAAGTGTTTACTTTTCCTTCCCCCAAAATAAATAACTGGGCTCAAGTGGCTTCTTTTAGTCATGTATTTCTTCCTTAAGGAAGGGAAATTTGGTATTTTTCTTACCAGTTCTGATACTTGCCATCTATTTTGAAAACAATTTTGCCTGGCTTTTTACGAATTCTTTTCACAGGCCTCGTTGCTCTTCTATGGATAGACATATTGCCCATTTCTGACATCAACAGATGCAGTGCTTTCAGACTCCACAGAAAGTAATGGTGCCTGACATTTCTAGGGTGAAAGCCTCTCTTTGGTTTTAGTGCTAATGGAAACAGACTTTTCGTCTTCTTGAAAATCCAAAGCCAGCATGTAAATGGCTATGCAGTAAACAGAACAGATTCTTTTTTAATCCCAGAAAATAAAGGAAAAAAGTAAAAAATCCCTCCTATTGCAAAGTTATAGCAGAGTTTTGAAAAAAAAATTCTTTCTCTCCAGAGCTTGCTTTCTTTAATATCTATTAGATATCCATTCATACTGAACAACTGCCAATATTTATACTTTATACATAAGGGAATTTGACAACGGCTTGCATTACGTCAGTGGCAAAGTATTTACGAATGAGAACAAACTTCAGACAGATTGGCTATAGTGATTCACAGAACCATTTTATGCTAGGATGGTGTGTTCAGATGGCTTATACTAAATGAAAATCTCAGTTACTTTGAATTAGTCCTACAGCAGTTCTGAAGGCTAGATTCTCTACTTAGTGAAAGAGACCTGATAAGTAACATCTTATTTCTGTTCATAAGAGCTAAGGATCCAGTGCAAAGAATGCTCTATGGTCCAAAACAGGAAAAGTAAAGTATGAGGTATTTTTAGAGGAGTTTGAAGGGCAGCGAGGTTTTGCAACAGAAGGTTTCCTAACAATGGTAAATGCCTATGCAGGCTTAGTGTCTGGAAAGTGATATTTCTTGAAAAATAAGTACTGAACAATGATCCTTGCATATCATCTAATTCCTATAATAACATATTTCCAGTGTGTAGGATAGCTTCTTTTGAATTCTTGCTTCAGGCCTGAAAATCTATGATATTCCCAGTGTTTGATTGCCATCATGTTTACGTTAGGCTGAAAGAGGTTGCTGAAAGAGTGCTATTAGTCAGGGCACTAAAGCCTTAACATCCCAACATACGTATCCATTCTGATGCATCTGTGTAACACATATGCAACTGAATGCAATGGGATGCATCCACACTTCATGTTAACGGTGTACTTCAGTCTTTGTCAGACAGTGGCCTAAGTCCATAAAAATCATCAATGGTCAAAATTTCAAGCTGACCAGAAAGTCTCAAGTTTTATAGAGGTGCTAGATTTTGCATGATGCACTCAGCATTATGTCACTGAGACATTGCCAATCTTTGTCAACTGTATCATACTGTCTTACGGAAAAAATAGTTCTGCAGAGGCCAGTCCTTAGGAACAAGAGGGTTCTAATGTTCCAAAGAAATCTGGCCAATGTTAAGAAGTTTTTCAAATGAAATGGTTTAGGTTCCTCAGTTCAGTGAAATATTTCAATCTGGGCAAAGCAATCTGAAACAATTCTCAATGGAATTGGAAGACATAAAATCTAATTGAAATATCCCTATGGAACATATTAATTCAAAAAACCTGCATGTTTCATCAGAAAATTGTTCTTAATTTTTCTCGCTTCTTGTTTCCTCTAGCCTGTTTCCTCCTGGCCTGCGTGGTTCAAAGAGTCTCTTATGACAAATTCAAGACACTGAGTCCATGATCATCTAAGTCTCCTTGGTCTGTGTAATGACTCTTTTAAATTCTGGATCTCTCAGATGTTAATGCCATGCCTGATACTATTTGGAGGCATTTTTAGAAGACTATAGTCCAGCTGTCTAGATATTGAAAGAATTGCCCTAGCTAATTAGACCAGCTGCTTAGCCTCTCTTCTGCCTTTACCCTCCCCATTCACTTGGCTGTAGAAACCAATTTTTCTGGTATCCTTGATTGTGTCAACAAAGCAAGGAGCTAAGCTCAGCTAAGTAACTTCCTATATGGATGTGCACACATACAAAGTGTGCAGTAGAACAAGAAAAGGAAAGTTACACACACAGAAAGCCATCAAACTCCCGATCACAGTCATTTTGTCACCCACAAAAGTCTTGGTTTTGATGTGAGTTATATTGGCCATTTCAGCTCTCAGTCTTTTTAGCCTGATCAACTTGCATGAAGCAGTTTATTGGCTTCCACTGACTTGCAAAGTTTGTGTTTGGGAGTTTTGCATGGTACTTTTTTTTTTTTTTTTTTTACTGCTCTGATGAAATTCCACCAAGGAATTTCATACTTCAGTTTTCTGTTATCATCTGAATACAGACTTCTTCAAAGTCAACAACCATCAGCTGGGCATAGTCACTTCAGAGCTCACCAGGAACAGTGACTCCAGAAGGTGTCACGTTCTTGCTATAAAACGAAGACTCAAAGCCAGAATGAAAGGTTACAACTAGAAAAGAACTCACAACATAAAAATGGGATATATACACTTACACATATGTGTTCCCCAAATGGTCACACCACCTTTGTGCAAGCTGGCTCAATGGAAGTTGTAACATCAATGCAAACTTATGTTTTATGTGAAAAGAGCATCTTCTCCGACACTTGACAAGATTTTCTTTTGTATGAAATGACATTCAGTGGTCTCAGAGTGATGTGAGTACTAAACACTCAAGCATTTCAGTACTTTCAGGGGAACAGAAAGACAATCAGGATCTTTACTCTGGCAAAACACTGCAAAATATAATGGCTACGAGTTAAAAGAGTTAAAGTGAAATTAGAAACAGGGCAATAATTTTTAACAGTGAGGTAATTAATTTCTGATACAGACTACCAAGAGAAATATGAAGATTTTGAAGGGAGATTTTGTTCAAGATTTAGTACCTATCTCTGGAAACACCTTCACTCAAACACAGGAATGTGGAAAGCATCCTGTGCTTGATTCAGGAGCCAAAACAAAGGTGTCTAATGCCATCTGAGATGCTCTAGATGTGATCTGGTCTCCAGGTGCTGTGCGAGTACACGTGTCTCTTCACAGCGGTGTCGCAGCTGCTTGTCTTGGGTGTGTGTCTCATACATTTTGGGCATAAATGCTTATGTCTGAGCACCTTGTACAATAGGAAACGAAGCTGATCTGTTAATAGCTGGTCTTCCTGTATTAATTCTGACCATTTGCAGAAGGAAATGAAAAGCAGATTACCATTTCATTTTTCTGTTCTGTAATATCAAACTGGCAAATCCATGGAGAGAAGCCAATAATCTTATTCTTGGAAATTTGCAGGAAAGCATATGAGTTTGTTTGCTTTGTCTGAAACATTTTTAATGGGTTTATTCTATGCTGCCTCATAAGAAATGTAGGTTCATGTCAACAGCAAGCAATCACTTAAAGCTTTGTAGAATCCATACTCTCATAAATTTAAAATGGACATGCATATGAAACTATTTGAATCCAGCATTCATTTTTGTCTTCCAGGCCAGATCAAAAATCCTTAACTAACTAGCTATCTAGCAAAATAACTAACTGACTAAAGATCAAGCAATGGACATACTATTTTGCTGTTGCAATTCTTATCTGGATTTTTTATTCATTTTATTCTGAGTAACGTTATTCATCCAGGAGAACTCTATGAAAATATGAGCCAGGAACAAAGAGAGAAGCAGTGGATTCAAGGCTTTTTGGCTATAATGTGCTGCTTTCTAGATAATGGGCTCTTTGGTGTTATAATGAAAAGCAAACATATCATCAAGAAAGAGCTCCATAAAAACTGCCTCTCATATATCTTAAGCTTCATTAGTTTAGATTAATGACTTACTTGATATACATGACAATAGGTGAAGCAAATCTTTTTTTATTTATTAACAATTCAATGTAACTGTGACATGCATAAACAGGCTTCCTCCTGTTTAGTTCCATGTTTTAAAGTAACTTTGTGTTATAAAACTTGTTAACTACAGTATCATTTTATTGAACTCTGCTCTGTAAATGATGTGATCTACACTGAAAGGCGTCAATATTGCAGCCATTCCTGGCAGGCATTGGAGCATTATGCACACAGATTGGAGTAGATATCTCATTGTACAAATCCACAGACCCAGAAAATGTCCAGTTGTTGAGACTGCACGGAGAGGACAATGTTCTATTCATAGGATCTGCAGTGCCAGGTCAGAGAATGAAACCTGAACTAAGTGTAAGGTTCAGATTAGTTTCACGGTTTTGCAGAGGACCTCCCTGAAAGTTAGGACTCTGAAAGCACCAATCCTTTCCCAGAGATCCCTGGCAAGGGTTCATAGCACGCAGCATAGCATTCGTATGAATAAGTAGTTGGGGAGTGATTTCCAGTGTGAAGCTCCTGTAAAGCTCAATGAAAGGGAGAGAGTGGTAGAAAGGAAGTTATATGAGCCTTTTTCGGAAAATGTTTGCGGAGTGGTGGTACAAAGATGTTGAATTCTGACATGTTTTTTGCTTGGATGAAATAATTTGTATTTAGAATCAGTTACAATTTGGAAGCTATAATCCCTTAGCACCATCGACATCCTGTGGTTCCCCCCTATTAATGCTCCTGAAAGCGCATAGCTAGAAATGGGTTTCTTTAACAGTAGCAATTTTAGGCAGAACCAGTAGTGCTGTCTCTTACTATGCCAGTTTCACGCCTTCCATTATAAAGATCTGTTTTCAGTGACTTCTAAATTTGCCAGCTTGCCTAGGCTGATATTTTACATCTTGAATGTTGACTTCAGGTTGCAATTCTTGGAAAAACCAACCAAAATAGTTCAAATGAGCAGACATAGGGATCAAAGGTCAAGGTCAAAGAAGGGGTCAAAGAAGGGAGGAATGGGAAAAAGCGTCTGCCCAATATGCACACTGCTGGGTGAACGTGTGTGTCCTGAGCCTCACTATTGTTCTGCTGCTAGTAAAAATGGCAATGCGATGGCAAACTGTTATCTCAGGGCTCCATAGCTGATCTGCAGAAACTACATTGCTGCTACCTGCTCTCTGCTAAAACCTCCAAAGTTCTTCTCCAGCTCTGTCATTCGTTGCCACAGGACAAAATTTCCTCCAGTTTCTTCTTTTAAAAAAACCCAAGAGGTCACACATAAAAACACACAGGAGGAAAGCTAATAAGATAACAAAATTAAAACACTTTTTTCTCCTAAAATGGGAACAAAAAGCCTTCAAGAAAATATGTAGGTCCAATAGTCGATCAAGTTATAAAAGGAGCATTCGCTAAGATAACGCTATTGGAGAAAAAAAAAATCTGAGAGTTAATTCTTTGTGTCAACATTTATTCCAGAAGAGGTCAGAGAGATTCCTAACCCAGAACTATTCTTTTCCAGAGGATAAACCCACAGGATTGTTTCCCTCAGAAATTCTTAAGCAACTGAAATAAGCAACTGCTGAACTATTAACTGTGAAGAATAATCTGTCATTTAAATGAGTTGTGTTACCTGAAGAATGGAAAGTGGCAAACATGACCCCGATATTTTATAAGATTTTCTAGATTAACTCAGACAGTTACGAACTGATAAATTATGTTTGTATAAGAGAAAATTTGTAGGAAGATTCCATTCTGTAAGAACGGACTGAGTAATAAAATAGCAAAATATGATATACTAGGGAAAAACCAACATAACCTTTGCATAGAGAAGTCATGACTCACATATCGGTTAGACATCTTTAGAGGAGCTACTGAGCATATGGTTCAGGTGATGTAACGTACAGGCATTTTCAAAAAACTTTTGAGAAGGTCTCATTGCAAAATCACTGAAAGACACTAAGCTGTCATGGGATAAAAGAGAATGTCCCGTGGTGGATTAAGAATTGGTTAAAACATAAGAAACAGATGGTAGGAGTGGGTAGTTGGTTTTCAGAAAGAAGGGAGCTCAAACATATTCTACATATGAAAAATGTGCCATTCAACATATTCATAAATGGATATCACTTGAATGATAAGGAGGCAAAATCTGAAAATGATACAGAATTATTTGGGATAATCTAAAGCTGATTGTGAGACGTTGTCAAAGAACTCAAACTTATAAGTAGATTATAAAAAGGTAGACGAAATTAAATGTTAGAAAGTGGAATATAAAGCCTAGGAAAAGAAATAACCTACATGTATTAATATATGACGGCCTTCACTTTATTTGCCATCATTCAGGAAACAGATCTTGAAGCCACCGCAAACTGTTCTTCAGAACAACAGCTCAGAGTTCAGCGGTGTCTATAAATCTAACTAGAATTTGAAGAATAATTAGGAAAATAATTAGGAGCCTAACAGAATGCATAATCATGTCTCGGTGTATATTAATCATCTATTAATATTTCAAGATTTCATTATTCTAAGTTTAAGAAATGGAGCTTGTAGTCCTGGGCATGCCTTAGCAAAAGAAAAAGGTGTAATAGAATTACCAAGGATCCAGACAAAGACAACAAAAATAAACAGATATGTGGATTGTCTTTCCTACAGCTACAGAACAAATAAAAAAATAATCTGAATTTGGAACAAAAAGGTGACAAAGAATATGAGAGAGATTTGTAGAATAGAGAAGATCAATAACAAACAGCTCTTCTCACAGTGCAGGTAACGCCACCAAATGAAATTGTCAAAATAGACTTTGACAGACACGAAAGGTATACTTTTCACGCTCAAAAGGTACACTTTTCTAAATGAGTTTAGAAGGGGATCAGAGAAATTCATGCAGGCTAGATCCACTGTTGGCTAATACACATGACGAGCTGTAACTTCTAGAATAAGAAGTCAGTCAGCTATTGCTGGAGGTTGGGTCACTCTCTACACACACTCCCCAACACAGACACGGGGCTACGCTCACCTTTGGTGTCACCTCTTCTGGCAACATTTACATTCAGCATTTACATTCAACATTAAGAAATGAGGAAACTGGAAAATTAATGTTCGCTGTGCAACTTTAATTAAAAATTCCTTTTTGAATAAGTATTGTGACATCTATTACACGCTGGTTTGCCCTTTTCATCTCCTGCAGTGCCCTTCCATTCTCAGTACAAGTCCGGGAATAGTTTGGGAATGGGCTAATGCTGTGTACAAAGGCAGCTCTGGCAGAACCTGTTTTCACCAGTTGCGGTTGTCTGGTGACCAACACAGGGAACTGCAACAAAATACTGAATCAAATAAGGCCAAAGTCCATTGAATACAGCCTGGAGAACACTTTCCTACAGTTCCTTGGCTTGTGTGTTCATGCTCCAGACAGGCAGATATCTACAAACCACCTCCTGCCTTTCAACTGCATAGCGTCACCAGCGTAACTGCATCCAACCTACAGTTGTTAGATGGCAGCACGGTTTCCATACCCTGCTCCCCATTTGTGGGCTCAAACCCTTTTCTTAAAGAGGCACTTAAATCCAGACTATTTGGACAAATTTAGGCTCCCAACCAAGAGGGCGTATTGCTTTAAAATGATAGGAAGTCACATCAAATTGGAGTTTTCACAGCTCATCACTAATTTTTACTGCAGTACCAGGGAATCTGGTTTAGAAAAGTACTACGAACTCGCAACCTCAGCTAAAGTCAATAGGATTATGTAAGCTGCTATATGACATTAAGTTCTCTGAAAGATCTGGTCTTCCTGTGTTTAAATTCTGCCTGTTAATCAGTGGAAATATTTGTTCTCACATATGTGTTCAGGCACTCTGGTTATAAAATAATATTCACGCCACTCTTCAGCTCACAAAGATGTTGTGAAAATAATTAATATTTATGTGTCACTCAGTTGTGGAAGTGATGAGTGTCACTGAAAACAAAAATTCATTTTTCCGCCTTTAAGTGTACATTTTAGCAACAAATATGGGCTGATGTTGCAGACTGAACAATAAGGAAAAAACAGAATATTGATTAGATTATTCTTAAGACCATTTAACATGCTGAAAGAGGTAGGTGGTGTGTGAGGAATTATTTTGTAATTATATAGTTAAAGAAAATAATAGAAAAATGGGCACACAACCTTATAATGGCAACTTCATTCTGACATTTCCTAACTACTGAGGGCTTGCTTTGAAAACCTGTTTTTTGAATGTATGATTTGTGTGTCTGTAATATAAGCCATGAGGTTTGTATCAGCAGTGATTGTTAGAAATTTTAGATATATCCATCCCATACTTTTAGTGTAACATTTTTATATAAATTGAAAATAAACATATTCTAAGGCAATTTTAGAAACATTCACATTTTATGGTTTAGCCAGTCCAGAGTAGTGCTAGATTTCTGCATAATAATATCATCACATTCAAAAGAAATAGAGTCTGATGGTGGATGGGCTATTGCAGATCAGTGAAAACAGAAAGATTGGTTTTCCCCTTCATATAAGGTCTATATTTAGTAGAGTGTGACTGTGCCATCACACCATACAGAAAAAATGATAAAAGCAAGGCTCTACATCCAGGTCACTTATCTTAAAAATAATTTACTTTCTATTATATCAAAGTGGTGAGAATAATGTTTTCTGGAGATTTTTAATATTTGTAGACTATACTTCCATTTCCAATCTCTTCGGCAGCAAGAGCACATACTCTGTTTCAACAGGTAGAGTCTGAATAATATTATTTGTAATTTTAAAAAAAATAACAGCAACTAAAACAATCACAACAGCCCAGAGCAGAAACCACAAAATCTGCTTATAATTCACCATTCTCCACAAGAAATCGGCTTCCTTCTATGACATTCTGGAAGATGTCTAGCCCAAAGTTTCAAGAAGAGGAGATTAGGACAGAAAGATTAAAAAAAATTCTTCAGCTCCAAGATGCAATGAGAAGAGTGGTCATCTGCTGCCTTTACTGTTTTCATATCATGTTGATCTGAAGGAACTCCAGTTCTTAACACTTCTAAAGTTTTGTGTGCAGCATAGAAAAAAAAAAACCCATATTCTTTTGTCCTTCAGATGACAGTCCTGGAGGAAATTGGCTTATCCCTGTAGGAGATTGTTAATGAACTTGATGGAGGGGCAGTGAACATGAGTTTTTATGTACTGTGTGTAGGTTTTTTTTCTTAAATTAATAACTGCAATTTATCCTTTCTTTCTCTAGCCACCTTTTATGTGGTTGCTAGCTATTTTGTATCATAAGCATCTGGAAGATAAATGTTCAGAGCATGAAATATTACCTTCATCCCCTATCCATGCCGCAGATCATACATCCAGGTTAATGTTAACAAAATAATCTGTAGGTAGACTCAGGAAAGCAATCAGAAGGAACTACTTTCAGGTCAGGAACAGATACGTGCAATTTTCCTTGAAATTTTTGTATGGTGAAGCGCTTCAGCTGTGCAGCATGGGCACAGAGGTTTGGTCCCAGGATTCTTGGCTCTTCTGAGTCACACTGATTACTGCCCAAATCTGATGTGATGTGCTCTTTGTCGTATAGCTGTCCATCTTTGAGGCAAAATCTGAACCAAGTCCCTTCACCGAGCTGCTGGTATTGTCTTCAACAGATACCAGCACCAGCAGGAAGGCACAGAGCTCCCCGCATGGCAGCAGTGTCATGTCCAGAGGAAAACAACTCTTTCTAGCTCCAGCAGCTACAAATTCATAGAATCATAGAATCATTAAGGTTGGAAAAGACCTTGAAGATCATCGAGTCCAACCATCAACCCAACACTATCATGCCCACTAAACCATGTCCCTAAGCGCCTCATCTACACGTCTTTTAAATACTTCCAGGGATGGTGACTCCACCACTTCCCTGGCCAGCCTGTTCCAAGGCCTGACCACTCTTTCAGTAAAGAAGTTTTTCCTAGTCTCTAATCTAAACCTCTCCTGGCACAACTTGAG
>NW_009218651.1:0-3895 GCF_000690835.1 Fulmarus glacialis
CCCCCCCCTTAAAAACCTATGGGGAAAAAGAGTTGTAAAAATGCCAATTTGTAAAGAGTCTGACCCTGCTTAGCCTGCAGGAGCCAGCAGAACCCATCCAGAGCCAGAGATAATACAACACTATAGAAAGAAACAGTTAAACTCTGCTTTTGCTTGTTTCTGCATGTGGGCAACAACGCGTAATCTTCCTGTATGTAATAGGTACAAAATACTATTTTAAACCTATAATTAAAAAAGTGAACGTCTTAACTGTATTGAAATGGCAACTTGTGCTCCTAGCTTCTTCTATGCTAAATGTTTTAAGAACAGAGCCCTGATTCTTTTCTTCAGCATCATGTTTCTATTTGAATTTAGTTCCTTGAGTTCTGTCCTTTTGCCCATTTCCATGTGAAACACTCTGTAACTAACTGCTGTCAAGAGAGGAGCCCAACACATTAATAATAAAGCCACATTAATTGCGAACAAGAACACTTCCAACTGTTTCAAACTGTTCTTTGAGTGGGTCCATACTGTAGGCAGTGGGCACACAGACACTGCTACCATACCTTCCCTCCAGTGCTGGCCAGCTGCCTCCCAGCCCATGAGTTCGGGTGATCCCCGGTGTTCCCACTAACACCACAGCTTCACTCGCAGCTGCTAAAACTTCTTGTGGCCTCGGGGAAGGGACACACATGTCAGGGGCACAGAACCTACCCGGGACACCCAGCCCTCCCTCCTTGGCGCCGGCAGGGTGATTTACAGCTCCAGCCACCTCCCCTCCAGAGGAAGTTTCGCGCCCTTGCACAGCTGGCCAAGGGCCCAGGCGGGGACACAGCCCTCGGTGCTCCAGCGTGGAGCCTGGCACGGCCTGTCCTGCCAACGCTGCAGCTCCTCACAGTTCCTGAACCATGCTCTCCATTGTGGCCCTCTGCCTGTCCCTGTGCTTCTTGGGAATGGCAGCTCTGACCAGCACTGCTGGCATTCCTTGAACTGGAAACGTCTCTGGTCCTGTGGCAGGCAGACCACTGCAGTGCTTGGCCAGGAGCCTGCGGCCAGCCAGCCAGGCAGTGCACCTGCATGGGGGACCGATGGGGCACCACGCGCTGCCTATCCCTGTTGCAACAGTGGGCCTTCGTACCTCTGCAGAACCCCACACCAGCCTCTGAAGGGGAAGTCACTTTATTTCAGCTCTTTTAGCTACTCGGCAGAAAACTGGGACAGCAGCCCTCTGCTCTGCCTGTGCTGGAGAGCAGTCAGGAGAGGCTGATGCCCAGTCAGCTCTGCTCCTGCTGGGTGTGCTCAGGCGGAAACACAATGGCACAAGTTAAATGCAAGGGAAAAGGAAAGCAGGTTCTGGGCCACAGAGCATACCACAGCTTCTGCAGCATCTAATGGAGCTCAGGGCAGCTGCCAAAGCTGTTACCTACAGAGGAGGGACCACAAACCATTACCATAAACGAGGAACTATTTCTACAGCTGCTTTCCAGCTAAACAAGCATAGGGATTTGGCCATGCTCCTGCTAACTGAGAGGCTGTGACCGTACATGCATGTCCCGAAGGTGTACAGTGTTGGGAGTCTGAGGACCTGTTCAGCACCATCCTGCAGAGCAGAGCTCCCCAGCCAGCTGCTGAGATGGACCATGCAGGCTGTTCTGCAGGAGAAGGGAGGCAAAATCAGGTTACCGTAGCAGAAAACACAAGCGGCAGCATCCAGGGAAGTGGTGTAAGTCACGTAGGCATGTCCTGAGGAAGCAATGTTCCTCCAGCAATGAGCAGGAGTACACTGAGGCTGGGAAGCTTTCAAGTGTCCGCGAGACCTAGAGAGAAGCATCAGTCTTGATCCATGGGCAGGTGTCTGC
This sequence comes from Fulmarus glacialis, assembly GCF_000690835.1. NCBI lineage: Eukaryota > Metazoa > Chordata > Aves > Procellariiformes > Procellariidae > Fulmarus > Fulmarus glacialis. The sequence continues at coordinate 1,839 of NW_009218651.1, forward strand.
AAAGAGCAACTGGATCAGCCCAGACCTGCAAAGCAGGCCTTGGCTTTGCCTGCCAGGGCTACGGTTCAGCGACAAATTGGACTTCTCTCAACTCAAACAAGAAGAGGCAAGCAGGAACCCTTCAAATGCCTGGGCCTATTGTTCCCCTATGGCCAGCAAACAGAACAGGCATCAGCTGGGCAGCACTGGAGCCAACAGCCCTGGACCACAGGAGGAGAGGGAAAATGGGACTCTCACACTAAGGACAGAAACCAGCTGTACTCGGCTGGTCAGCTGTGTCCATCACTTACTGCGTAGGACTTGGGGAGATAAGGGTTACTAATTTGTGGGGAAGTGGCATGGCTCTGAGAAACCAGAAGAACAGATAAGCAAAAGACAGGTCCCAGTAAGGCAATGACATGGCCCTCCCTTAGTCAGCTCCTTCAGTATTTGCAAACTGATGAGCCAAAGGCGTGTCCAAGGCAATAGAGCAACATTGAATTTGGTCTTGTTTCAGCCGTCAGGGCTGCCTGGACCTTGTCACGCCGAAGGCCCAAAGCCTGCATATGCCATACAACCTGACAGTTTCTCCAGCTCCGTGGACTTTGCTCGTACATGCTGACTGACAGAGGACCTGTCACTTCCCGCAGCCTACACAAGACATTGCCATACTCTAGCTACTTGGTATGGACAGTTGGTATTTCCTGCCCGTTCTGCCACATGACCTAGACCCATTTCTCTATACTGCTTTCTCATTGCACACAGTGACAACAATTCAGAAAAAGAGTTTTGCATAGCTGCATCTGCCAGGGATTTGACAAGCCTGATCCAAACTCTCCCAGCTACTGTAGGCAAAGTTTGTGGCTACACCCAGCCAGAGACGCAGGATCATGCAGCAGCCATTTGTGCATGTCACTACTTATGCAGCCCAAAAGCATTTGAAAGTGCAGCTTATGCATCAGCGTAGATTTCGGGAGCCAGAACTGGCTCTGGCAGGATTAAGCCAAAAATATTGGCTCCTGCCATTGTATCCAGAAATTGTGCAATTGTCCTTTTCTTTTTTCCCTCCTTTGTGACTCACAGCACTTCTTTACACCACCCTTCTGTTTGGAAAGGGCTTTGTCATTAATCACTGCTGCTGTTAAGCCAAGAAAAACATGGTAGAGACACTGCGTAAGAGCAGACGGTCAGTGCTCACAACATACTCTGCAGGTGTTCATTTGGAAGTGTTAGAGCATCATAAAAGACCACAAACTTCTCCACAGAGGCAGCTATTAAGCAGCTTTTTTAAAATAAAGGGCACCGTCCCTTCTTGGCCTACCTATCGAAGAGGGCATAGACTAGACCCAGTTCTTGCACCACTGCAGGCAGCCAGCTTTCTTCTTCGCTGCCTGTGGGACAATACCTGCCTTTGAATTCAGGACATTTGCTTCTGCAGCATAAGCACTACTAGCCACAAGTAACCAGGCTGTCTCCCTGTTACTCTGCCCTGCATCAGGAAGCCCTCTGATCCTACAAACTATCTGGAGAACAAAACTTCACAGAATTACCAGTATGCAAAGTACCAATGCAGCCAGATAATTTCTGGCTAGAGGACTCCAGCAACCACAAGATACATTCAAAAGCTGAAATTAGACACTAATTAGAATTTGTAGAAATATTCTCAATTTAGGGATACGGACGTTTGTATTTTTCATCACAACAAAAAACCTTCCAGCCTCTCTCCTGGGCCTGATCTCACACTGAGCTGCAGAGCCACAGCTGCAAGCTGCTTCCCAAGTGTCATTCCCTTTTCATTTCCAGGTGAAGAAATGGGCTGAAGGTTGGGGAACATTATAAATAACAGTGGTTCTCATGAGTGGCAGCAATCTACACAGGAATTCAACTACTGCAGCACTAAGCTGTCCTTTCTTGCAGAACGTGGCCTTCAGAGCCTCACAAGAAAGGCCACTTTTGTACCCAGATGAGGTGGCACATCCCACAGCAGCAGCTCTTGGGCAGCGCTACCACAGCACTTGAGCTGCCCCTGCCAAGCCGCGGAAGCACAAGGGCACTTCAGACAGGATCCACTTTATCAG
>NW_009218651.1:3964-42252 GCF_000690835.1 Fulmarus glacialis
GTGGGGGAGGAGGGCAGCTGGCACTGAGAGCATCCCCTGGCTGTTTTCTTGCAATGCATGGGGAGCAGACAGGCAGGAGGTCTGCCGGGCATTTGTAGACAGTAAAGCCATCCCACCAGCGGGCTCCAGGGCCCTAGAAGCGACGAGCTCCCGGCTGTGTGTGGGTGAGCACCTGAGAGCCAGGCCCTCACCCCACAAGACCCTGCTCTGTGACCTGCTCCTGCCACCACCTAAGGAGCCGTGCCCCACTCAGCAATGACAGCTAGCAGCGGGTGATGCTGGCAACCCGCTTGCAGCGGGTCCATCATGGCAACCACCCTGCCCAGGCCTGGGCCCCAGTCTCCGCTCCGTGGGTGCAGAGGTGGGCGCTGCCTCCCCCAGACAGAAACATGCAAATCCTGGCAGGAGATGCAGCTCTTGTGTCCGGCAGGGACCCTGCGGCTGGAGCAGCGGTGCTACCGACCCTGGGAGGGTGTGGGCAGGACGGCGGGATCAGGGGCGCAGGCATTGCTGGAGGGGCGCAAGCGGGATCTAGTGGCGCTCTGCCTCCCGCCTTCCCGCAGCCAGCTCGCGGGGCAGGGGCACCGGCCAGGGTATCTCTTCTTCCAGGTTTTTAATGCAGGGTTGCCAATGGAAGCCAGAGGCCTGCCTTACAGCACGAGGCAGGCCCTTCTCCCAGACCCCGGCACACATCCACCCGAGAGCAGGCTGGCCCAGCCCTGTGGAAGAGGGGGGCCGGGCTTCCGCCTAGCACAGTGCTGCACTCAAGGCAGCTGTACGACTGCTGCATTTCAAGTGCAAGTAAACATGACCTTTCTTAAATACCCAAACTGGCAGCTAGGGATTATCAGGCATGAGAAAGAGGGCACAGTACCCAGGACATGCTTGGAACTGACGAGAAGGTGTGGATCAAGTGAAAGGAGCCGAACACGCTGCCCCAGCATCTTCATTCTACCACAAACCGCCCTGTGACCTGGGAAGCCAGGACCTCTTCCCCAGTATGACCAGTTCTTCTCTGGAGGAAAAAAGAGGTGTCTGGCCTTCTCGAGCAAAACCCCATGTCTGTGCACTAACTTCAGTTGTGACTTCAGCCACAGTTCCTCTTCCAGGACAGCAGAGAAGGAGCAGGGCTTGCTGTCCCAGGCACCTGCAAGCTCTGGCACACACACACTGCTGCGCAAGTCAGCATCAGAGACAGAGAGACGCCGGAGCCACAGCATAGATTTACTGTGAATACACATCATCACAACACAGCGCGGAGATCTTTGGGTACAGCTTCACAAAAACACAGATCCTAGCTACAGAGAAACACACAGACTTGTTCTTAAATACAGGAGGCGCAGGAGGCACAGCCCTGGCCTGCACTCAGGATGCGGCAGGGACACCCGTGTCAATCTTGCCCTCAGGCTTGTGCTCACAAGTCATTTACATAAATATGTATTAAATACTTTTGATTTTATATATAATAAAGATTTTTCCTTACTGGTTTCTAATAATCCTGATTTGTTCAAATAGCAGTTTCTTTTAATTTCTGTCACCAAGACTTCAGAGCTGTACCCTGCCTGACCCTTGGGGACTAGAAAAAAAAACCCGTGTGTGTCCTCCATGCCCACCTCTCTCAGGCTGGATCTCCAGGCTCCTGCCTGCCTGCCCCAGCCCAGCAGGAAAACATTCCATGCCAAAGAGACATTTTCTTGCAAGTGGCAGTCTTGAACCTGATCCCCCCATTACTCTTCTTCCCACACTCATTCAGAATGCTTTCTGCTTCTCCTAGTCTCCTGCCACGGACTCTCTGGACCTGTTTTTGGTGGCCAGTGGTGGGAATTGAGAGAGGAAGAAGGAAGGAACAGAGAGAAGGTTGGAGGTTGTGATGGATCCGATTACTTTGGGCCCAGAATGCCTTTCTCTGAAGGCTATGGGCCAAAAAATCTCAAGGGAGCACCCGTCCCCTTTGGACTTACCACCCCAAAAGCCTTGGCTGTACCAATCCTCTAACTCTACTGTCCCAGCGAGCATACAGCCCTTGGGACACCAATGCAGCCCCCTGTCCCTGCTCCATGGAGGTACTATGCCCGTACCAAGACTGCATTTGTTGTTCAAGGCAGATGGGACATTGTCTCCTGCCGAATGGCGAAGAACTGGCTTGTGGAGGAGCAGAGCAGACTCTTCCACACCCCAGAGTCCTGTGGCCTTGGGACATGGCTTGTGCTGTGGACAGCCAGCTGCATGAGGTGCTGTGCAGGAAGCTGGGCTGCCTCCAGGCTAGAAGTGCTTGCGGTGTGCTGTCCAGTGAGCCTCTAATTCTGCTGATCCTCCCGACACAGCGGCTGCAGCTCCTCCATGTTTTTCTCAGGAGGCAGTGGCTGCACCTGGCACGGGTGACCAGACAGAAGCTGGCCTGGCAGAGCGCTGTCCCCCAGCAGCTCCTCGCCCACATGCTCTGGGTCCAACACCTCTCCCAGCAACTCCTCTTTACAGGGCACCGAGATCTCCTTGAACAGCCCTGACTCATCCAGGCCAGTCATTCCCCCTGTATACCCCTCACCTGGCTTCACTCTCTCCCCAGCCAGCCTTGTATCAGATCCTGCACCACACTTTGGGTTCCCTGTGTTACTTGAGTCTAACATTTCCCCAGCTGATTCTTCTTCATCCAGCTCCACCATGCTCTTCTCCTCTGGGTTAGAGTCCTCCTCTGCCAGCTCCTTGTCGCACAGCTCCAGGACCCTGCCTGGCTCTGGGCCCTTATTCCAGGTCAGGGTCTCTGGGACACTTGGCTCCGCCACCGACAACCCAGACATCCCCGCCTCTATGTCAAGCCCTCTGCCTGGAGGCTGCCTCTCTCCTTGCTCAGGGGACTGGCTAGTCAGCTGCTCCTCGCTTTTGGGGGGACTGATGGAAAGTTTCTCAGTGAAGCTGAAACGAGCGCAGTTGTCCACAGAGGTTGGGGACGATGGGCCCGCACTGGAGACAGTACTGGAGGGGCCACTGCTGTCTGCAAAGAGGAAGAAAAATCTTGAACATTTAGCTGATGTTTCCCCAGCCCAAGGCCTGGGCAGACCCAAGCTGTCACAGTCCCACAGTTCTACAACCAACGGGTGAGGGTCGTCTACATGCCATGCAACCTGGCAGGGGCTTGCAGCTGCTCTTAGCTGTGTTTCTGGCGGCTCAGCTGATGAAAACCCAAGCACAAACACCACTTCCGACGTGTCATACAGTGCTATGTTGGCATATAGCCAAGAGTGGATTCTGTTGTCATTATAGAGCAAAATATGAAATGTGATGTTGGGCTTTGAGCTGAAAAGCAGTTTCTTTCATTCCCTCATTATTACAGAACACTCTCACCTTCAACTTTGCTCCTCTTGGTTCCTGACACCCACAATCCCTGGATGTTGAGCTAGAGTCACCACTGGAAGAAGAAATACTGCTTCTCCACTAATGCTTATTCTTGCCTTGTATTGTACAATAAGCAAAACTAGAGAACAGATCTAGATTATATCTAATCCAATAAAGGGAGGAAGATTAAACAACTGTTTTCAGTCAGATCAGTTCCCTGACCTTGCTGCTTACACAAACGCACACTACTCCTGGCACAAGGAGTGTACAGCCAGGAGAAGAGTAGGACTGCTCTTTCAATGGCAACCTTGACTTGCGTTATTAAGGCACTTTCTGTGCAACTGTTGGCTAACCTTTTCCCCTTCGAGTGCCAGTCAGATCTGCAAAGGGCACTAACTAACAGTCACCAGCTCTGCAGAAACTGTGACAAGAGAGGCCCAGGAGCTGCAGAAAAGCCTGCAAGTGAAGAACTAAGCAGTCGGCTGTCCTTTACGGAGCTCTGAGTGAGGCATGTATGTGGCCGGTTAGGAAGGGAAGGCATTTCCACATGCCAGCACTGAGTTGGCCATGTGTCATGGAGAATCACAAAACTTGAGATGAAAATGAAGTGCATTCAGGCCCTCCATGTCCTAGTGTACAAAGCAGAGGATGTCTGGAGATACAGCATCCATCCAACAGTAGATGTCCCCGGGATACACAATACTACAGAGAGTCTCTTTTTGCATCTTTCTTTGGAAGCTTTTGAACAGGGTATATGACTACTTTCCCTTTTACCTATTTTGCCTTTCTGTTTCTGTTCCTTCAAGGGCAGAGCATAGAAACCCTGAGCACCAGTCCACCATTTGACACCCTTTACTTCCCTCCCTCGCTGTGACATTCACCCCTGATCAAGAAGGGAGCACACTCACACCAGGGGGGCTTATCCGAACGCTGGCGCAATGGCAAAGAGGATGATGACAGGATTCGCTGAGACATAAAGGGGTCTCCTGGTATCTGGCTTCCAATCATTGAATCAAACAAAGCTTCAAGAAAAAAAATACACAGATTAGTAATAGTAATATTCAGACAGACATAAAGGAATGGCTCATAGCCCAGCAGCCACAAGCAGGCACACTGGGAAGAGCTCAAGAACAGTGCAAATTCAGAGCCATGCCTGTCCCTGAGCTCCTGGGAATCTGAGGCTAAGACTTCGCAAGCTGGAATTCGTATCCATGTCACTGTACTTATCAGCCACAGACAAACCTGACTGATTACTTGTCTCTCAAGTAAGTGGCCTAGGATGGCTCTGAGCTGGATCCCATAGCTCAATCCTGGGCTAGAACACCCTGGAACAGGTTTCAGAGACTGCACTTATTCCCAGTCCTGTCAGGCTGATCTGTCCCGATAACATAAAAGACCAAAAAGTCTCCTTGCCTCAACTCTATTCTGGCTTACCCAGAGACGAGCCCACCTCACCAGTACCTGCGGTAGACTGGACATGCGATTCGCTGCAACTCCTGCACACAGCCGTCAGGAACTCGTTGACCTGTCGCAAAGAGAGGGAGTTGTGCAGTGTCTCCAGAGGATAAATGGTGGGAACCATGGAACAGCCTTCAAAACCTGGAAAGAAACCCAATCAGAAAATGAATAGAGCAAACAGCAACCTAAATCCATGCAGGACCACTCATGGCTGAAGGAGCTGGGCAGTCTGGGAATCAAACAACAGGCACACTCAGGCCTAAGGTCACCTCTTCTAGGCCAAGAAAATCGCCACTAGGCAATCACATGCAATAACAGACCTGAAAGCAAGCGTCCAGGCACACGCAGAAGGAGGGGGAAGAGGAGGAAATGTATCTAGCAGCAGCAGTCTTTGCTGCAAAGCCTGTGACCCTTTTACTAAAATATATGGTTATGATGGAGAACTTGGCACAGTGCCCCACACTTCACAGGCGCTAAACAGAATTTGAATGAAGTCAACAGAATTTCCATGAAAGGACTCCCACCACTATTGACACCCCAGCCTGGGACACAGTCCACCCTCTCCCCATCAGCGAGGTAGTGCACACTGGTACAAATGCAGGGAGCAGCAGAACCTCCCTCTCTCACAGCAGACCCTCCAGTGTACACCTGACAGATGTACATCCCAAGGAAGGACTGGGCAACAGTTGAATTATTTGTCCCCTTAATAAGACTTCACAGCCAGCAAACCCAGAATTAGTAGAAATAGGTATCTCAGCATTTAACAGACACTTGCTCAGGGCTAAGCTGCATCACAACCATTCACAATAAATTCTTTGCTACTCAAGCCAGCAGAGTATTATGCCAAAGCATGTTCCTCTTCATCCAAGCTTCTTAGCAATGTTTTGTGGCACCAAGCCAACCTGAAACTGTCAAGGAGCAAGGAAGAAACAAATGAGTCTCTGGACATATGGGAATAGGCCTCCTCCTGCTCTGCATCTCTTGAGTTTAAAGGCCTCTGAACTTCTTAAGCTTAGGCTTCCCATTCTGTGACTCTTCTGAGGAGCTCAAAAAGACCCTGGGAAGGAGTTGGGTTTGTTCCTACAGACAAGGAAAATTACTTTGAAATGCAAAAAGTACAACAGCTCTTGATGCACTACTGTGTCAGGATTGCTGCCCAGCACACTGGCAGGCTAAAATTGATCCCTGCAGCTTGACAGCACCTAAGGAGAAGACCTAGAGCACCTGGATTATCTGCTAAGTGTAGTCATTGTTCCAACCACCTCCAGGACAGTCTCTGCTCCAATCTGCTCACCTAACCCAGTTCTGCCAGAGGCAAGGAGCATGAGCCAGCAGATGGTATTCAGAGTGAATCCACACGCAATATGAGGAGGCTGCAGACCAAATCATCACCAGTTTGCAGTGCTGCAGAGACATTCACTGCCATACCAGCTACTGGAGATAAAACCCTCCAGGCAGTCCAGAGACCTTACCTATGCTACAAGGGGCCTACAAACATCAATTCAAGACATGAAGGATAACAAATCCTTGGCTAGGACAAAGGAATGCAAGACACTGGAAGAATACCATACTCTTCTGTCCCTTTCTGAGAAGTCCTTAGAGTGGAAGTGCTGAATAAGGAAGAGTATCTGTTCATTATTTTCTGGGAGACAGAGCTAAAGGAAAAGGGTGAGGGCAAGACTTAAACAGCTACGTGGAGATGGTTGTGGAGCAGCATAGCATGAGGCTAATGTCATTTCACAACAGAATCTAGTTCAAGAGGAGCCAAAGTTGGCTCAGCTATTGGGGTCTCCAAGGAAAAAGGGAAGAAGTTTGAATATAACATAGGGCAAAGCAACATAGTTACAAGATATACTGGAGGCACTGATAAGGATCTGAGTGCTTGGGCACTCCTCTAATAAAAAGAGGAAATGAAAGGTCCAGCATTAAAGGAAACATGGAACACTGACGACGCTACTGATGTGAAATGATATACCTATATCCCCGAAGTGCCAAATGCCTGCTCGCACAGCTCTGCTCAGCACTATGTCACTTAACTGGTCTGAAGCAAGTAGAGAAAAAGGCAAAAGCTTCCCCTCTCAAGGTAAAGCACTACTATTTTCAAGGAATCCATCTCATTTGTATGTGGCAGCCCACTTCCCTGCACACCTCCCTTGACCTGCTTAGCTGCTGTGGGGAGGCCAACAACAGCAGTTCCATGCCACCACAGTAGAGCCAAAGCAGAAGTTACCGCTACAGACTATAATCATTACGTGTATCGCAGCAGCAGCCAGAGTCCCCAGCGAAGGCTCTGACCACTGCTGCACGACAGACATTTAGCAAAGAACCGACATCTTGGGGAAAGGGGAAACAAAAATAACGCGTAAGTGCAAACCACAGGAACCTTTCCAGCCTGACAGTCACCCAGTGCTGAACGCTCGGCTACTGCTGATGCTTCCTGAAACTCTTTTCCTGGGGCCTGCAGGGCAGGAGTCTGCAATGCGGACAACGGCACAAGAAATTATACAGAATTCCATTCATTTTGTACCGGAGTCAAATAGCAGCCCACAAAGGAACGAGTTTCATTTTTCATTTCATTCAGGTTTGACTACACTAGCTGCATTATGGGTGCAGAGGGCAATCTTCTTCCTCCACAGTGAGGCCTGCCCTGCAGGGAGAGGCACGTGGCGGGGGTCTGCAGACCAGAGTAGCTAAAAATTAATCCCAACATCAACTGTAATCTTCTCCAGGCAAGGACTACGGCATGGTTGTGTCTCCAAAATTTTTGTTCAGTAAAATAGGAAGAAACCATCTGTTAGAGTAAAGAAAATAAGATTTGGTTATGGGAAAAACCTTAAGATATGCAAGCCAGAGGAGTCTGCTGAGTATGTATTATTTTGGATGTCCAAGGAGACTGCGTGTGATGTGGGGGAGCAGCTATGGGGGAATCTCCAGTCTGAATCAATAATGCAGCAGCATCCTGACTCAGCAGCAGAGAGAAAGGTACTGCCTGAAAAGCCATTCTGCAGGTGAGAGCACCAGAGGTACAATCCAGCTAGAGGATTACAAGTCCTGTTTTGACTCTCCCAGGCTTACGCTGATGCCAAAGCTGAAGGCCCACCCACGTTACAGCTGAGTTAACTATGTTCCAGTTTGAGCTCTTCTCCCTGGAGCTTCACGTTCTTGGCACGTGCACACTTTACTGCACACTGTCAGACAGTCTACTCGTTGTAATCACGGTTTATGAAGAAGTCTTCCAGATGTTCAAGGAGGGAGTGACTCTCCCCTTAGAGTAAGACTGTTCCAGAGCTGCCTAGTACCAACACACAACACTTCATAAGAGTACTAAGAAGGTGATTTCGGTATAAGGACCCTTTTGCAGAGATCATCTAGCACACTATACCATATAAAGCAAATGGAGACCTGCACCTGTCTCACATCTTCCATCTAAACCAGAGAATCCCAGATTTCTAGGAGACTCCAGCAGTCAGTAGGAACACACAGATACAACTCTTGTGAACAGCTACCTCTTAGCAGATGACCTCAAAGAAAGAGTCAAGAAGCGCCACCTTTTTACCCAGACTACACAACGATGAATTCTGAAATAGCCAACACCTGCTTTATGATTACATGGCTTGAACGCCAAGCAAATACATTACAGATCTCTGAGCAAACCCTATATGCTGTGTTACCCTACCGCTCTTTCACTGCAGATGTAATGGGTACTTTCATCCATTTAGCTCTCTCTCCTTCAGTCACCCTGAGGTCTGAAAGAAAATTCAACCAAAGGTGTTAGCAGCAGAACTAAAATAAGCAGATTTTTATATTGGGAAAAGGGAAGAACACGGGAGAAAACAAGACCTTGAATTCATTTGCATCTTCTTGATTGCAGGAGATGTCCTAGTCTAAACCCTCAAGAGGAAATCAATACCATTTCATTAAGAGGAAGCATCTAATTTGAATCAAGGTAACACAAAGTTTCCTAAATTCTATGTATGTTCCAGAGAGACAAGAAGAAAGCTTACTGTGTAATATGAGTTTGGAAAGTTGAGTTTATAGGGAACACACGCACCCCCCGGGATGAAATCAGTGTTGGTGTGATTATCCCTCAGAGCTGGTAATTCAGCAGATTACCTGGGAGCCAGCAGACTTCCTGGCTAGTGGGCACGACAAGGAGCAGTCTTCAAGCAGTCCAAATGGCATGTTCCTCAGCTTTACTAAGATTGAGCTGAGGTCCCAAATACAACAAGCTTCTCTACTAGCAGAGTGGACTCGTTAAAAGAGAGAACATACTTGCTGCTGCAGCAGGCTGGCAAGTAGAAACTGCTGTCAGCCAAACTGCTGTCAACCAACAGACAAAGACAGAGGCCAAGGAAGACTCAGGTCAGAAGTCTTTCTAGTCCAAAGCAATCCTTTTTGTATATTATATTTTTCCCTGAAAGTTCTGAACATTACTACACACAATTTCATTAGCAGAAGCTGCTGAGTTACTACCCAGCTCTCCAGTTGTGAACTCTATGTAGGAGTGGAGAGGGTTCCTGTTCCTTTCTAATGGAGATCCTGAAAGCAAGAGGCAGACCAATGGCACCTGGCACATCCCCAAAAGGTCTGTACGCCAAAGGTCTGTGTGCCAGCTCTTCTGGAGTAAAGAAGCACTTGCCCAGTCTCAGCACAGATTCTGAAGGGCATGGAAGAAAGTACACTCAGCAAGATCCTCTCCAACATGCTTGGTCAGTCCAGCCTTACTTTGTTGGGAGAACTCCAATATGCCACACGTATATTTGTATGTGTTTATATATGCATACGCGATATGTACATGAACTAGGATTTTTGCTAACCAGCCTTTCTAAATTTAAGCCTGTACAGTCAGCCTGAAGGTCTATGCTAGTTCAGCACCTCTCTGCCCACAGTGCCAGAAGCGGCTACGAATGAAGGGGTACGAGACTAGACAGCATGTAGTGACTCTTCCCCCAAGCAGTCCCCCAAACTCCAGTGACCTGCGGCTCAGAACTGCTCTGAACCTGATGTGTCTCTTCCATGTTCTACAGTCTCCCCTTGAACTCAGTTAAGCTCCTAACACCCAATGTACCGTGGTGAGGAGTTTCACTCTGTGTGGAAAAAAATCACTTCTGTCTGAAGCTGCCTCTACTCACTCCATTAGAAACTTCCTAGCTATTGTACTGGAACAGACGTTGAACTGTGGATCCCCACCACCCCTCTCCAGGCCACTCTCACCACTACCACAAATATCTTTCCCAAACTGTAAATTTCTACCTTTTCCACATCGTCCCAAGTGGTGCTGGTCAGATCAGAGCCCACCATTTTATATATGAATTTGGGGCTGTTTCCCATTGTCATTTAAATTTATTTACACTGAACATCACCTGCTGTTTTACTGCCCACTCATTATCACAGGGTCATTCTCTGTTTCTCCACAGCTGACCTTTGGCTTCAGTACCACTGTAATTCATTACCAACATGAACTTAGTTCACACTCTTCTTTTTCCCAGCTATGACCACACAGATAAGCACAGGTTCCCAGATAGATTGCTTCAGGGCTCCACCATTGATCTTTCCAACTATGGATGCCAACTGCATACTTTTAACTCACTGATTCTACCTTTTAAATCATGTTTTCTTTGTGTGGATAGAAGTACGGTTGAAAGCCAAGAAAGAGAGGATAGGAGTATGTAGTTTTCACACGGGGGGGAAGTTGGGCTGTCAGCTACAGAGACTGGAGAAACGTCTGCTCTGAGAAGAACCCCCCCAAACACGCTAATTAACTGTGGGCTTGATGACAGACTGAGAAAACAGCAAGAAAGAACTCACTGATTGCAGAGATCCGATTTCCACACAGGAAGGCTGCTACGCTGAGGTACGTAACTCACACGTTTGGCTGCATTAGGGCAGGCTGCACAACCCAGCACCGTGCTGCAATATTTGGCGTGTTGCTGCCCAAAGCACTGAGTTCATTTCCTCTCCTTACTGGAGCTCACAGGAGACGGCTGAGATCTACAGCAGGGGAAGCTCAGCTTTGGAGCATTCTGCTGTGTTCCAGCATCTCTTCCCTTGAAGCAATTTTGCTCCTCTTTAGTATTTGTTGCTAGGAGACCAAGGATTGTCCTAATTATATATAAAAAGGAACTGCCATCTCCAAATTGCCTACTTGACAGAAAGGGCCGTATCAAGAAAAAACAGACTGTGTAAGAAAAATTCTCTTTTCCAGGCTCTGAAAACACTTGATCCTGTTGCTTCACTACACGAAAAGCTATACTGTCTCTGCCCCTTCCACCTATGGGTATGATCAAAAAGGAGGTCCATGCATCACACCACACAGCTCAGCAAGCCACGTGCACCAGGCAGGTTTTATGGTGCAAGGTAAACATTAGCAGCCAGCCCTAGCTAGCTGCCCCTCTCAGAGAGGAATCCTTCTGCTTGTCTTAGAAGCACTGAGACCTCAATGCATCAGACTTCCCATCTGTGCCAGAGGCTGACAAATACCAGAGAAACATAGCAAGCTTGGATCTATAACATCTAGATTCAATACTGAAATTGCCTACCTCTTCCCACCAGAGACATGACATGCTGCAAAGGTCCTAACAGGCAGAACAGATGCCATGCAATGCAGCCACACAGAAGCTCAGTTTCTACCCTATCTTAACTTGGTCTCTCTAGAAACAACACAATCCCACAAGCACTCGCTTCCCCAAAATTTCCACAGCAAGTTCGCTCTGCATGTGACCAGCTGCAGCGCCTCCTTAATCTTCTTTCTTCCCATACTTTTACTATTCACTTTGGTTCCTCTGTTAATAATGGGACACCTCGTGGCACCCCACTGAGACCTCCACAGGGGTATCATGTCAGCAGGGCATCACACCACTAGGAGCTCAGCATCTAACCTGAAGGAAGCTTAAGGGCTTACCCTGGCTAAAGGAAGGAGGCAAGGAACAATTGCCGAAGATGGAAAGAGCACAGTTAGAGCCACACGAAGAGCACCGGCTCCACGTGGAAAGGCTACTGCCTAAGGCTCCAAAACTGCCGGGTGCAACAGGCCACACAGCTTGCTGCAGCAGCAGCCCAGAGATTTAAGGGATGCAGTGAGGAAAATGCTTTCCTTTTTTAGAAGCAAAGCATACTTTGCATTCTCAAGCAGACAGTGGTCCCTGCTCAGCTACAAGAGCACGGGACCGAGGCAGCTGCAGCGTGCAGTACCGTAAAGAAACTCCAAGTCATCCTGCCCTGAGATCAGCCAGCTCCTGAAGAGGCGCAGGTGGTAGGAGCACTGCTGGAGGTGATGGGCTAGAGTGGCATCCAGGGTGATGTTCCGGCTCGTGGCATAGTCAGAGGAAAAACGGCGCAGCAACTGGGCAACGTGGTGGTGCTCAAACACATCTGGAGGAAAGGGGGCCATAGAGAGTGAGAGGAGAGGGGCAGGTGCAGCTGGGGATAGAGAAATTGTGGAGATCTGGGGATGGAGCTGCCAGCACCAGGGCCGCTGGGTGGGAAAGACCCACACCACACAGTGAAGCCCAATCCCTCCCGCAGCGAACAGGCCAGAAATACCCTTAGATCTACATACCCCCAGTCACACTGCAGCAGGCCAGCTTCCCACCCGGCCCAGCCTTTGCCGAACACAGCTGCAGCACAGGGGCAGTCCCTGAGCAGCGAGGTTTCATCTTTGCAAGTGAAAGTCTGACAAGCGAGTAAATTTTAGGACACATTCCAAGTTCAATACAGTTCAGGTTTGGCTAGATAAGAAGGTCAGGCCCACACTCAAGCTGAGACAAGAAATCCAGACTGCCCAACAGAGCGTTCCAGTCCTGCATCCAAACGCAGCTAGCCACTTCAGCACATGGAAGAGAGCAAATGACCTGGCATCAAACGACTGGAGGCTGTGAAAGGGACGCTGGGGGACAGCAGGGTTTGACTGAGAGCATAGTGCTTAGAGTGTGGAAGAACAGAGGGGGCACAGAAGTGCTGACCTCCCCTCTCTAGACTCTCAGGACAGCCCTGTGCAATCTTCTGTGATATCCTTCCATGGCAGACAAGATCCTAACATGCAGGCATGTCTTCTCCTCCATGTACACAGCCTCAGGACTCATGTCATGCTCCCAAGGTCACGAGACCAGGGCATAAAGCATCTGGCCTGATGCTGTGCTTGGCCACTGCTCTGGTTCACCCATCCCATTTCACCACATAGAGGCATCTCTTCAGAACCGAAATCCAGATTCAGAGCTGTGAATAACTTTTGCATCCTCAGGTGAGTGGTTCATGCAGCTAAACATCCTTCCTGCTAAAACCAGTGCCAAACCTACACCAAATATGCCTAACTTCAAGCTCACACCTGCTGGACCTCTGTCTTTGTTTTCTTGATTAAGGAGCACTTTGCCATAAGAAATATTCATTGGATTCTTGGGAAAAACCTGATGTCCAGTTTCACTTTATTGTATTTGGGGCAGGGGCAGTTGCTTTGCAGTGTGGCTTAGGAAAGACTGGTGCTTGGTACAAGCTTTGCTCGCAAGATGGAACAACACATCCTGCTGACATACACCACGTGAGCTCAGATGGTATCCAGACATACAAACAAATCGAGCAGTTGGCCACTCTGGGAAAAACAAAACCGAGCAAACACAGAAAGTAGGTTCTCTTCAGATATTTGAAACAATAAAGCCACATTTAGCTGCCCCTTCCCCTTTCATCTTTCCCAAAACTTCGGTCTTCGTAACAGTCTTCTGAACTTCTTTCATCTTCCAGATCACGCAGAGCACAATTTCTTCATATTTACTAAGCAACAAGATTGCAGAAGCAGCCTTGATCACATAAGACAGAAATATTTAACCTGATATCTTTCAGTGATCTGCTTTGGTTCTAACTTGTCTCAACAGCAGGAGCCATGAGGTAGGAGTGGTGCTGTGAAACAAACCTTTTCAAAAGTTTCTGTGCAAGACTTGGATAATAAACACTAGTTCAAGGCATCTGCTACCACAGAGCTAATGGTCTTTAACTCAAAAGACTCACAGTTCAGGTGTTAGGTTAGTAGCAATATGAAGCAGAGATAGTGAGTCAACAGAAGCACTGTCAGACATCCTTCTTTACCAATCCTTTTTATAGCTACTAGCATAACAGGAGTGAAGCAGGTTACATCACCCTGGGTGGCATGCTGCTGATCCCCTCCTACCTCAGGAAGGCGACAGGCCCAAGCCAGCATTGTCCACCAACGGCAGATGAGTGAAAGTTCTGGAGAGACACCATTCCCAGGATAACGTCTGCAGGAAAGGTGAGCCTACTCCCACCAACACCACCGTGCTTGGAGTAACCAAGGGACCACCCTAACAAGTTTGCAAATAGGAAGCCATGAGGTTACCAGTACTCCTGAAATTACTGTGCTGAGGAATATCATGCGCAGAGGGAATGTTGTTAGCACCTCCTTCTCTCCCACCGTGGACTGTGCTCTTCCAGGTGACACACAGGTAGCCTCAGGCTATCCTTGTTTTGGTCCTGCAAATCTGCATTGTAGAATCTGAGGACCTAAGCTGCTGATGCTCTTATAGAATATGGAGTGGATATCTGCCCCGCCCCAAATCCAATGGTATTCTCCCCCCAACCCCCACCCCCCGAAAAGGGAGCGTGAAAGGCCTTAATGTCAGCAATGGAATTAAAGGCTGCTTTAGGAGTCCTTTCACAGAGCCACTGCTCTTGCTTTTTCACCTGGGACACAAAAGCCTTGGGGGACAGCAGAGGAACCACTGAGCAGTAACAGAGGATGAATGAACAAGTTAGTCACAATGAGACAATGGGGGAAGGTGAAGCATGTTTGGACACCAGATACACAGACACAAAAAAACCACAAGAAGGCTGAGAGAATATGTGCAGAGAGAACTGAATGTGAGCATGGGGTTAGAAGTGTGAGGGAACGTCAAATCAAGGAAGCAAACGTACCATTAGTCGGATGCTTTGCAAACGACACAGAAAATCGTTTTACGGCTGGCATAGACAAGAGCTCTGAGGAAATAAAAACAGATCATCTCAGTTAACAGCCTGCTTCTAAGGATCCCCTGACCTTCATATGCTTGCAACTACCCTTTCAGGTTCACCTTCTTCTTGACCCCCCTAACACATGCTCCCGTTGGCACCGCTGTAGCACCCTGGGCACTCTCTACCTGCGGGTCTGACTGAACCTCTTGGCTTCCTCGCACTCTGCCAGCTCCCCTCTTCCCTTGCACTGCCCTGCCAGGGTCTCCCCTGATACTATAAAGACCTCAGCCACACTCTCTCAGTCACAGACAGCATCTCATACCTTCCCACCACACTTCCAGCCATCCCGAGAGCAACCCGGGCTCAGTCCAGTGCAAGATGCAGTTAGGCCATGCTCACAGCCACCGGAGCACATGGCCAAGCAAGCAGCCGCACCACAGGAGGCTAGTTCTCAGGATGCACCTCTGCCGAAGGAAAACAACAACCATTCTGCAGAGGAACTGAAGAGCCCTGGCACAGGTAAGTGCAACTCAAAATATCCTCTTAATGCAAGCAAAACAGAGCTATTTATGAGTTTAAAGCTAAATCAACTAACTAATTAGGGAACAAACAGAAGACCCATGAAGACATGCCTCTACAGTTCCGTCACTCAAAGCATTTCAGCACAGAAGATTTGGGATACACCTGTCAGAGTGGTCCTCAGGCTTCTCCCGGCCATGTCCCAGGCCAGGCCAAGCTCTCCCATAGAAATCGCACATTGGAAAGACAGTGAAAGGATAGATTCTATGCATCTAATGGGGTGCCAACAGATGAGCTTTAAAAGACTTGGATTACTCTCCATATGCACCAAGAAAAAAAAAAAAAAAGGTTGAAAACTTCAATTTATTCCCACTATGGAAATTCCTCAGCTATCATGGGAAAGAATGGCCTAGATCAGACCATCTGTATGTAGGATTCGATGTGAGACCCCAGCCAATCATATCTTTTGCTGCTATTTAGGAACTCTTAGGAAATATTAGAGAATGTTTTTATTTCTCTTTCACATTTCAAGTGTTCGTTCTACCTAGTCAATAGGGTCTGTACGCCTATCCCTCTACACCAAAGTTAGAGGTACACATATCATTTTATGCTCCACACCCCCATTGTGCTTCTCTAGCTACATCCACTGACTTGGCCAAATAATATATTTAAACCAACTCTCAAACTTGCTGCAATTTCCCTCGCCAGCATAACAGCCCTAAAAATTGTTTTTCTTTCTTTAAACTCAACAAATAGAGCATGACAATCTTCCCTACGCATGCAATCCCTTGAAGTGTCCATGTCCTGGAGCTGCAGTCAGCCAGCTGGTAACCATCTCCATTCCACCCCACATCTCCCCCTTGCCTTTACAGCACATCAATTTAAATGGTACTGCAACATAGCTTACTGGATCCCTGGCTGCAGACAAGTCAATTTCAAATCACAACCATTAGTGGACCCTTCCTCAACCTGAGGCTGGGAGACAACTTTCCACTGAAGTGTTCCTCAGTCGTCTCCCAGCCCCAAGCAAAAAAGACTTCAGAAATAAGGGCCATTTTAACTTCACTTGAGCAAGTCTTTGATGAAGTGCTTTAAGCCATGCACCACACCTTGAAGCATCACAGCCATGAAAAAATGTCAAAGAGTTCATGCAAAGATGTGCTCCAGAATCTGAAGATTTTTAAACATTATTAACCTGATGACTGTGAAAAAGGCCTTGATACAAATGTACTCCAAGAATCTGCGGTAGCTGCTGTGTCACTCACTGTATTCAGCTCTAGTGATGTTTGGTTTAAATGCCATTGTTCAGCATTTCATTGGTGCTCATTTAAGCAGGAACTTGCAGCTCAAGGGCTTATTTCACATTCCAAACTACCTTCCCCAGAAGCTAAACACCCTTCTGCCTTCTACTTGTTTTTCCAAGCCCCCCACTTCTTCCTCACAATCGCTCTTATTGCAGCAAGGCGCTGGTATCATGGAGTGCCATAGCACACTAAGAAACATGAAAAAAGAAGTGTAACATCAAGATGAGTAATTCTGGGTTGTGTTAGTCACACACTAGTTAAATAAGTCTGCCTTTTAAATACTTGAGAGTACAACTGTGTCTCAGCATGCAGAGACCTTGTCACTGAATTTAGGCTCATGCAGCAAGACTCTGCTCTGGACCTTGAATGCGAGTAGCCAGTTGCAGGCACGCTCCTACTACACAGAGAAAGGCAGCACAGCACTGGGACTGAGCAGAATCTGTTCTGTTTCCAGCTTGGTACAGAGCAAGCAGTCTTTGATACTCTTCCCTGAGAATTAGTGCTGCCTTGGATTCACGCTGCTTGCAGAGATATGGAAGAAAAGCAGCCAGAAAACCCTCTCTGGCTTTTTCAGCAGCTCTCCTGGTATTCACACCCCCATCTTGTGCCAAACACCATGAACTTATTCTGGGACCTATGAGTAGCCAGCGCTTGCTGCCTTGAGCAGCTCAGACTGGTACAGCAGGGTTTAAACCCCCCCCCAGTTCACCCTCCCTGTCTCTACCACTCACACTGTTGTGTGCTAGGGAGCTCCCTGAAGAGGTGAGAAGCAACACAGTTTTCTCTTACGCAGTGAAAAGCAGCACAAGAAGCCAGTATACATAACAGTCTCAATATAAGAGGTTCCAATAGGTCTGAGAATTGGATAGCATCTTTCCACCCTGATTTGTTAGGCCATTTTCCTTGCCTCAGAACTGGACAAAAATCCAAATGAACCAACCTCCTGTTTTCCCCAAAGGCCCCAAATTACTGCCTTAATCATCTCCCCACCTTGTAATCCACCAGTGCTAGTGTTCGTTATGATCCCGATAAGAAAGGCACTCAGACTCTGTGAGGTATTGATTAAAATACCATTTGTTAGAACTAACACAAAAAGGAAAAAGAGAGGATAGATAACCTTACATCCATTCAGATGCTGGGAGGCTTGAGTTGTGCAACATTAGGTGGATTTCCAACTATGGCAGAGCACGCTGTGCAGACCCTATCTATGGAGCGGTTTGTTCAATGCTGCTCAAAACAAATGGTATGTTAATCAGTACTTACAGAGTCTGAGTGCCTTTCTTATCAGGATCACAACAGACACTTGCACTTGCGCATTACACCCCTCCAACTCCTCCAGGGTACCTCGGTCTTTCCTTGTGCTCCAATTTCCTTGAAAGTAGCAATGCACTCTCTGCTTCTCAATGCATAACGCACTAGTACTCACTGCAGATCAATCCGCAGCTGGCAACACCCCTTCACCCATGTGCATTGGGCAACATTTATACTAGTGACCCAAATACATTTTACCAGATTGTCTTGCTGAACTTTAAGGCAGTTTCTGCAGAACTGTACAACAAGACTTTCCAGTCCTTTTGCAGTATTTCATCTAAGTATCCCACTTACCTCAAGCATTTCAGGCATATTACACTTGCTTTCTGACAGCTACCTCAGACTCTTCTGCGTGCCCGGCCTTACTCTAGCACCCATCTTATCCACCCCCAAGCATATCATTCTGCCTTTGGGATGGCTCCATCCTCTGTAGGGTGAGGATTACTGTCTCCACAAAAGCTTCATTTAGCATCAGCAAGATCACCAAGGTAAGCAAGATGATGTGATGTGCTGGATTTCCATACCAGGACAAACCTATTTAATATCTAGACCAATAAATCCTCCTCCACAACAGCAAGTAGTATTAAAATGTCAGACCAAAATCTGACCCCAGCAATACCATACATCAGCATAAACCTCCTCACACAATGTCAGCTCCTGTCTTGTCCTAGCAAGGATCACAATTTCTTGGGATACGATAAAATGCATTACTGTAAATGCGGCGAATATACACATTCAACTGTCATTCTTCTTAGCAGTCTAAGTCTTTGCCTCAGTAGCACCCTGAGACACCAAAGTCCGCAAATTAACCACCTGCTGCACGGGGAACACACATACCGTCTTTGTATGTCAGGCTGCTGGCAAACTTTTTGCCATGGCTGCGTGCGTAGTCCTGGAGGTTGGGGGCACTGGAGGAGCCTCCCAGCACAGTGGTGCTAAACAGGCCGGTGCATTGTGACCCTGGAAAGGCATGGAAGGTGTTAGTATTATATCTCCACTGCATGCAACTACAGAAAAGCAGGGTTAGTCAAAGAATGAGGAATGAACTTGCCATTTCGCAGGCAATCGCAGGAAAAAAAAAACGATGCCAGGGAGCACAGGGAGGCAGTATTCCCCATTCTAAATTCAATAGTGCCAAATGCACAACAGGTAGCCCAAAACTCAGCATGAGGAAAGTTCCTAGCTCTGTCCAGGGGTTTATTTCCATTTGGCTTTCTTGCCCTGACCTAGGAGAAATGCCTTGACACCTTGCAGTCAGCAAATCTACATACTCATGTCAGAAAAGCCAGGATGCCAAATCACTGATGTTCATGTCACAGGGCTTCATTCCTCTGCTCTTCTGCCCTTTCTCTTTGGAAAGCTCCTTTTTCTGTAGGACACCAAGAAGAAGAAAGGACTACCTGACCTGTTGATCAGCAAATGTGGATTAATCACTCTGTCAAGCAGTAAGGAAAGCAATGTGACCAGAGAGCTTTCTTTCACAAGCTGCTGCCCAGATGATATTTCACATCCACTTGGTCATGTCTTGCTACTCCAGAGTAGGTCCAATTGTTCCATGAACTACCCTTGCTAAGCACCAGATGCGCACACAGCACGGAACTTTGCTTACCCTATGGTGAGGAATATGGCATACAAGACGGTCTCATGCATAGGAGGGCAATGTAATACCGGTGGCTTTGGCAACTGTTGGTGTTTGCTCCTCCAAGGCACAGTGTTCTGCAGAGTGACTTGACTTTGTGATATTTAGGGAACATCAGGCATTTGAAACAGGATTCTTTTGACTGAGGAAAGCAATTGTGCATGAGACAAAACCTTATTATGGGCCAGACTGATAGCCACTGATTGGCTACAAATTCTCTGCTAAACCATGCTGCATTCTGTACTGAGAATACCAACTGCTAAAAACAACATTACTCCCACATACAAAAGGCTTCCAGAAACAAGCAGGTTGATCTTGTTCCACCTTGTCTGCCAAGGCAAAAAATGTGACATACTGCCTATTAGTATGTAACTGGAACAGTGCAACTGCTACTACTGTTAAAAAGATCCTGCCTATATTGCAAGCAGCTCTTGATTCTAAAATACAGCACCATAGCATGATCTGTTGGCAGGTTGGAAGGAACCTTTGGAGGCTTCTTTCCCAACGCCCCAGCAGGGCCAACTCGGATCAGCTTGCTAGGGTTTGTCCAGTCAAATTTTGAATACCTCCAAGAAAGGAGATTTCACAACCTCTCTGGGCCCCTGTTCCCATATCTGGCACATTCATGGTGAAAAATTTCTTCCTCCTAGCTAATTGGAATCTCCCATGCTGCAACTTGCGTGTGTTGGTTCTCATCCTATCACCATGCACCTGGGAGGGCAGTCTGTCTCTGTCTTCTCTGTAACCTCCCATTTAGGTGGCTGAACAGCACTAAGGTCTCCACTCCCCACAGCTTCTGATCTGAACAAGCTCTGCTCTCTCAGCTTCTCCTCACAGGTCATGTGCTTCAGGCCCCATCCACCTCCACTGCCCCTTAATGGGCTTACACCCACTACATCCACACTCTTCTTGCACTAGGGAGCCCAGGACAGGACACCAGTATTTCAGACGCAACGCAGTCTCACAAGAGACGAATAGAGGGAAAAAACCAAACCCCCCAGCCTGATGGCTGTCCTCCTGCTAATCCAGCAAAACATGCCATTGGCCGCCTTTGGTGAAAGGACACACTGCTGCCTCGCATCCACTCCTTGCTCTTCAGGACCCCAGCTCTTTCTCTGCAAAGCTCCTTTTTAGCAAGAGCTTCTTTGGAGAAGACACACAGATCCTGAGTTTTGAGTTATTTGCACGTAAGCTCAGTCTAAGCTGACAATATCTGCTCCTGGGACCAGTGGGGGATGACCGAAAGAGTTCTCATACGCACTGAACTTAAGCTACGCCACCACTGTGACACTGCTGGTAGCTTTCCACAGGACAGACTAGCACATATGTGTCCTTCGACAAATAGACAAAGAACTCTTGCCTGCAAGGTGACTGACACGCAAGTCTTAGAAAATTTCCTCCTAATGCCTTAAATTGAAGCTCAGTGCTGACTCAACATGAACTGGAATCTGCCAGAATGCAAACAAAATTTTGTCAAGCAGCAGCCAGGATGATGCTCCTCATCGTCCTTCCATGGCTTAAAAACAAACAAACAACAACAAAAAACCCAACAGACTCATTTACTGGCAGACAAAAATGGAACAGATTTTTACGACTTTCTATCTTGAGCAACCTCATACCACTAATCATTAAGCTAAGGATACCCCAGTGTTTCTGCTATCCTACAGCAGACAGAAGCATTTTGTTAGCACCCTTAAGCCAGAAGAGAATTTACAAAGATGACTCTATGGACAACAGCAATTGTCTACAGTGAACTCTAGGAGACCACTGTAGCCAAAGTTAACACACACGCACACACATGCATCCTAAAGAACATAATGGTACACTAGCCATTTGGATTTAAGATGTAGCAACATTTGCTAGAAATTACTGTATGTGCTGGATCTTTTTTGTGTATTTAATTTTCAGATGTACATTCATGTTTCAGATGTTTAAAAAAATGGACATGCCTTATTTCCCTAAGCACAAAGATTCATGCCCATGAGCAATACACCACCTTTATTGCTCAAACAGCAAGAATTGATTTTACCCCATTTTGAAGTGTTCTTGCAAGCAAAGAAAGGCACTGAAACTTCCCTAGGCTTCGCAAGCTAGAAGCATGCACATTATTGCAGACAATCCACAATAATGCACTTGCTCCTGCCCAGAAAAACATGGCATACTCCAAAGCACCACTTTGCATAGACAAAGCAAGCTGAGCCAGCCCCTTTTCCAAACAGACATTTCAAGGCATTTTTTAAATTACAGTAAAGATACAATTCTGGCAGGTATGGCAGCAGGGTTATTATAGGAGCTCTGTCCTACTCCCCATTCTTGCGTGCCTAAATATATGAGGTTATACCTGAACAGACATCCTCCTAGAGAACCCATTCTCTCAGAGATAACGATAGCCAGCCACTGACAAGGTCAGGCAACATGAGATAGACTCAATTTCAGAAAAGCTCAGAAAGAGCAGGTAGTATCTGAATGAACCCCCTCATAGCACAGCTGCTGAGACAAGTATTAAAGCCAAAGTTCAAGCTCCTGTGAGTTCTATATTATTTCTCCCAGAGAGAGCACATTTCAGATCCTAAAGTAGGAAGAAATTAGATTTCTACAAAACAAACAGGAAAGGAATCAGGAAGATTCCTTGAAGAGCTTGACTTTTACAGGTAAAGAGGCATCATTCTTCTTAACAGTTCTCAGGTTAAAAGAAATTCACAGAAACACAGACATTCTCATAACCAGGGATTGTGCAAGCTAGTGTTGCACCACAGGTCTCTCCTGCTCAATCCTTTTGTGCCTGCAGCTGCAAGACTCTATGAAGAGAAGAATGATGGCTGGGCTGAGTATCCAGCTAGAGGTTTACTGTCACAGATCAGGTCTATCAATTCCTACTCAATGTTTTGTCTCTGCAGAGCTTCACAGTCAGCAAAGGCTTCCCAGCAAGGCAAGTCAGACAAGAACCTGAAATTAAACCTGCTGGGATCACATTTCAGATTTTGTTGTCACAGAAAAGTAGTACTGTACAAGGGTCCAGCAGAGTAGTAGTCTTCTCTATTGCCAGAACAGACATTCCTCAGAAACCTGGAAAAGGCTGTAATATCTGCTTTCCAGAGCACATGCCTTCTGGTATTCAGACATCTAAACAGTAAAGGTAGTTTGCATGTAGCATTTGATGTACTCAGTAATTCTCCAAGCAGATGCGCTTCCTTGACTGTGTGCCATCTCAGAAATTCTCATATTGATTCACATGGATTCACAGAATAACCCCAGGTTTCTTCAAGCCTAAGCAAGGTAGTCTATTACAGCTTACTTAATCCTGCAGGTGGTCTGTGAAAAGCAGAAGTAAGTAGATGCACCACATGAAATAGCACATTCAAAATCCACTATGGCCAAGGCTATTGTGCCTTTATGAAAATAATATGCACCAGCCATTCCTTCTTACATTTTTCCAACTGTCTGGGAGCATAGCTGGCAGACTCCAGGGATACTTCCTAACCACTCTGAAGAAAATTCCCTTTACTTGGTAAGAATTAGCTTCCAAAGAAGCAGCTCATTCAAAAGTGACAAAGAAATGATCAGGCCTTTCAGAAATTTCTTGGCTGCAGGATGTCCACATAACAGAGTAAAGACCTGATGAGTCAGAACTGCTGCAAGTCTATGGCCATGCCATAATACAAAATGGTTTTAAAGAAAAAGAAAGTGGGCATAACTTGGGCATTTCCGCCTCCTGGTGCTTATTAGTCATCTGCAATATCTAGGTTTCACAGCTATCTTTGAACCTCATGACAGCAAAGATAGCTTTTCAGTTTCCAAATAGATCTTCTTTAGCAAAAATATTTCAGGAAGAATTTAAACTATTAAGACATAGTTTAGGTTAGGATGACAGGGAATGGTACTCTCAAGAACAGGCAGAGAACACCAAGTGCCCCAAAATATTCTCTTCCGCTGGCTACCATGCAAAGAATGGCTAACCAGGGATTCCAGCTCAATTAGAGAGCTGTCAAACACCATTGCAGATGACAGATCTGTTCCATATAAGAGATCTTTATGAAGCAAAGGTAGAAATATAATAGTCTTACAGGAAGAGCAGCTTTGCATGTGAACTACTCTTTTGCAGAACAGAAAGCACGCTAGTTCTCACGTAAAATCATCTCTTCCTACTAAGTTCAGAAATGGTATAACGAATGATGACAACATGGAACCAGAAGGCCAACCTGCAAATACGCGCTTACTCTGTTGCTCCCATACTATAAAGGATGAAAAGTGCATCTTCTGTTGCTAGAAGCTGAAGGAGAAGATCATACACAAAAGGAAATACAATAAGATAGTCTCTACAGTGGTCTAAACAGTAACACTAAAAGAAGACATAATACACACAGAGAGACATACAAGGAACTTAAGCCAGATGTATATGTGGCGAGACAGACAGATGCCCAGAGAAATACAGAGGTACAGGTGAGCAGGCTGGTTACAGGTCAAGTACAGTACCTAAGCCACTTTGCTTCATCTCAGAAGACTGCCTGGAATAAGTGCTGAAGAGGCGATAACCTCCTGATTTGGAAGAAGATTCAGATAGCACCTGCAAAGACAGATAGTATAATCAGTGTTGTGCTCTAAGTTACCCACTGGTCTCAAAAGCCTTTACACATCAATTGAAGGGAAAGAAAAGTACATCTCCTCCTTAAAATCACAATTTTTAAGAAGTATAAAAGTATTCATATGCTGAGATTGTGACAGTGCACGCTCAATTTTAATTGCAAGTTTGTGTTGGGTTGTGGAACAGTGGAGATTTCAAAAGTACGAAGGGACTCATGTACTGAGCTCCCTGTCTCCCAAGATTCTTGCTGGGATCACTGGGACATAGACTTCCTTCTTTAGCAGCAGGAAAGTATATCCCCCTTTAACTTAGTACGTGACTGTTACAAAGAGCCCCCGAGTGCTGCATGCAAAGATTACATCATGAGTGACATGAGATGGAAGCCAGCTAACAAATACCTCAAGCCTTAACTCTCCGCTTTCCCTGTCTCAGAAAACAGAGAGCAAAAATGCCTGTGAAACCCCTCCAAAAGGAGAGGCAATTTCTAGAGCACTTTGAACATGCCAGCCACCTGCTGACTGTGAAGCTAGCCTTATGACACATAACGGCCCTGAAGGAGAGAAGAATGAACAGTAAAATCGATCTTTGTTACTTTAGCAGACCAGTGAATAGGACAGTTCTAAGCCCTATGACAGTTTAAACACTCTGTAATAAACCCACCGGTTAGTAGGGACCTCTGATTTGCATGAGATATTAGATGGGAGACAGGAACAAGAAACGTGGAGCTGAACTGTCAGAGGCAGAGGCTGGAGTCTAAGGGAAGGCAAAGATGTCATGTGGCTAGGTGAAGAGGTTGCATGCAATCTCGTAGCTGTTACATTGATGCCTCTATAGAGCATGTAATCCAAATAATTCTTGTGTTTCTCAAGCATTTCCTTACTTGCTTTTCCTCATCAATTCCTCTGACCTGTGTTCGCCCTGTCCTTCCTCAATGAGGAGGAGTTTGGGAGGTCTGCCTTCCAAAAAATCCCTCTTTAACTTCTGCAGATCCTTTCCCAGAATCAACTCAAACTCTGGCATGTTAAAAGGAATGCCAGGAGACCAAAACCAAGCAAAAGACCTTCATTAGAACAACCAAGGGTGCCCATCGCATTGTTACCTCCATGGACCCCGTCTTCCGGTTCCTGATCAGCGGTGATCTTCGCTGAATGCTGACCGGCTCGGAGGGCTGCGGAGACCTTTGCTGCCCGCGATCTGGCTCATCGATGCTCTTCTCTTTGGAGAGGTCCTCCAGGCTGCCTTGGTCTGCTTTCTTGCCCTCATTCTGCAGTAAGGAAACATTGACACCTACAGGCACGTGGCCTTCGCAAGCACTGCCCAGGCACTGACTCCAGCCTTGGATCTCCTAGCTCTGCTGAGCTCAGGAGGATACCAGCGTTCTCAAAGACTGCCCTGACAAACCCTGGGAGTTAGGCAGGGCACGTAACCCGCTAACAGCCCGCAGGCACAAGAGAAAGGTCAGAGAAAAATTTGCTGCTGGAGACTGGATGGCAGCAGAGCCTGGCAGAGCAGCAAGTTGCTGTGGGGCCCGCGCTCGCCACATCCCCAGCAGGCATGGCAGCCTGTGTCGGGGCAGCGTGCTCACCTCCGCGGAGGCAGGCCGAAAGCCAAACCCCGTGGGCACGTTTCTGTCTTCCTCACAGCCTTTCACACCAGGGCTGAAATGCAGCTCCACATGGAAACGCTCTTCTGAAGATGGGTCCTGTGAACATGAGGCACAGGGAGTAAGTAAATAAATAAAAATCAGTCCCGCTGTCAGCATAGGCCATGGTCTGGACCTGGGCCACCCTGCCATGCCGGCGCAGCACGCATCCCAAGCGCATCCTTTTGGAAGGAAAGCGGAAGCAACAAGAAACCACAAACATAATGGCTTTAGGTTTGTCTCATCCAAAAGGACAGCCCTTATTAGCACAAAGCTGAGGCATTGAAATTGTTGTTATTTTGTGAAAACAGCCACCAGAGGACCAAAACAGAATCGGGCTATATGTATGTATATATATACAAACCTAAAACATAGCCCCTTCTGACCCACTCCTGTTGCAAAACCAGCACACACTGGGGCAGGGAGAGATTGGTTCCCTCCTGGACCTTTAGTCGCATTGTTCCAAGATTTAAGTAACTGTCTCTAGTATTGGGGGTGGTTTGGGACTTTTTGTTTGTTTGTTTGTTTGGTTTGGTTTTTTAGTTTTGTTTGTTTTTTTTTTTTTTTAAGGGAAGCCAGAGCTTTTGCAGTATCTGGCACTAATGATGTAAAACCAAAAGTTTCACCATCTCTACTTACTAACAGATTTACACCACTCGTAAGAGCTCTATTCAGAGTTTTTGGGGTTTTTTTGATAAACAGCACTAGGAAGTATTTCACTTCTATGATTAAAACCCCATATCAGCTCTGTGAATACAAGATTCCAACTCTATAGCATATGGAGGAAAGGGACTGCTCCCCTCACCCACTACAACCTCCAGCAGCACAGGACCTGAGTCACAGGACTTGGGATTCAGTTCGTGCAATTCGGTGCCAAACCTACTTACGGTCATTACCATCAGCTTCCACATTCCATCTGTTTTTTAAATTATTCTCTTTCCTTCCTGAAGATATCGGTATATTTTAAAAATAAACTATAAGTGTATCAGTGTATTTTTAAAATTAAAAAAGTTTACGAATGTGGAATTTCTGGATATTTTCTAGAAATATTTGGAAAAAACCTTCCAAATGTTATTCGGTTTTATTTCTTTTTTCCTACTGTTCATTTGTAATTAATATTAAGAAACAGCAAATTATTTTGCTTTAGGAAATGCTTTAAAATAGATAGTATTGATTACTTAAGTTTGGTATTACTGCTCAGGGTGGCATTCCGCTTACACGTAACAAGCATTAACTGGGTGATTGCCTCCCACCTGAAAATATAAACTAGCAGTCGTGTTAATGATCCGTCCACCTTTATTCACAAGCGGAGAGAGCTCAGGTTACCAACTTCCCAGCTGAACTCATCTCTCAGGGACTGTGCCTTGCATCATGGCAGGAAGGATTTTATCCTACAGCTATATCCCTCACCTTGTTGTTGTCCTCGTAGAGCATGATAACAATCTGGGTCATGTAGTTCAGCTCTGAGATAGCACTCAAATAGTCCATGGCTCTCTTCCACTGCTGGTCTTTGTTTTCCTGATACATACACAAACAGTCGCATGGAATAAGCAACAGCAGACACCTTGCAGCATTCAGTGAAATGGGTCTGAGAGAGTTTGTCTCTCCACAAGATAACAACATTGTCAGGACAAAAAACACCTTGCTTAACTTGCATGAAGAGAGATGACCTTGCAATGAGGGCGGGGTGCTTACAGTAAGGAGCAACTGCATAGAGGGACACTACAGCTACCCATACAATCCACGTGCAGATCTGAACACATCCAGCTGCAAGCCCCCTATGCCATGCTGACTGGAGAAAAGCATAACCCACAGCAGGTTCCCAAACACAGTCATTCTCAAATACTGGCCTAGAGAATGGAGTATTTTAGAGAAACTGAAAAAAAGCACAAGGGATGAACTTGTGCTAAATAAGGGACTGAGCGAAGCTGCTTTTACACGATGCTGAATGAAAAGTCTACAGAGCCACGCTGGACCCGTGGGCTCCACAAGGCAGGGCAGCCCACCCCTCATTGTTACGCAGCACTGCTAGGGAATGGCCGTACCTGAAGTACCACTCAGGCTGCTGTGGAGCATCTCACCACCTTGATGGACATGAAATGAACCCCACCGGTACAAATGAACCCAGATGCAGCCTAATATCCCTGTGCTGTCCCTCCAACACTCAAGTTGGGGAATGAAGTAGCATCTTATTCAGTGAGCAGTTCAGAGGTACTTGCATGATCACTGCCTATAGATACACTGAGCTTCCACAGACATCAGAAATCACGCGGGCTAAGCAAGCCCAAACTCTCAAGGCATTTCAGAACACCATGCTCAAAAATGGGAAGATAAATCAAAGAATCTCTCGAGGAGTCAAGCAGAGCTTTTCTCAGGGTCTGCATGCCAATCCCTTCAGGAAGCAGGTTATGAGAGCAAGTGAAGGTTGGACTGGATGAGTTAGTCCCCTAAAAATGTGTCATCTGTCCCTCTGGTAGAGAGCATCCCTATGCATTTGCAACCTCAAGTCACTTCCTCTGTAAGCAAACTGATTTTCTTGACTTAGAAATGACAGAAAGTCACTAAATAACAGGGCCAAGCTCTTGAAATAAAGGGTTGAAGAAAGCAGGAAGAGAGAAATTCCCTCATCCCCATTGCCTCGTACTGCTATCCTCCTACACAGATAACTGGTCTACTCTTCTGAAACCAGCAGGACGGCTCTTGGAGAAAACATACCTCTGTACAAGCAAGGCAGGCAGTGTCAGGACTGAGGAAGAACAATCCTCCTACATGCCAGAAAGGCAGGAAGCTGCAGCATGCAAACACAGCAGAGATGGAGTTGGCCAGAGGCCACTGATGCACATCATTACTGGGGGAGCTGGCTAGAGGGGCAACCTACAAACATACACTGTCCACCTCGGAAAGGGCCACTGAAAAAAGGCAGGGAGGCTTACTCTGTGAGCATTGGTGGGACACTTACATCCAGGAGCCCCCCATAGCGGAAGATACTGAGCAGAGAGTGTACATGGCTCTCACTGGTGAAGTAGAGCCGTGTCCGAACGTGGCGACCTGGTGACAGAACTCCTCTTGAGTACCTAAACCAAAATCAGCCCAGTGTTACTCACAGCCTGCCAATGAATCACCATCTATCATACAGCAGCATTTCTTCACACTTAACGGAATAAGATAACCCCACACTGGGAACTGTCAAAGAGCAGCAGGAACAGAACAAACAGCGAGAGCATGGGGCACAGAAGCAGCAAGTTTTATGGCATCCTAGTGGAGACACACGGTGGGACAAGGTGGCCTCATCATACTAGCACTCGCCCCTTGCAGAGACAGGGATGAAGGCACCACCATCCAGCTACAATGGGTTTAGGCTTCTGTGGCACCGTGCTCCCGCTCAGCAGTCTCAATGTGCCTTTCCATTTCCTTTCTAGCTCTAGGAGCACCAACATGCCTCCCTCTTGATATGTCCTTCAGTGTATGTTCAGTGCCTCCTTCCACATCAGTACACTCTTCCGGCGTGGTTCCCACACACTGATCCAAAGCTGCCCTCCCCACCAGCAGCAGCATGCAGCACCATCCTTACAAGGGATGTAGTTTGTTGACAGACTCATCTTCATGGGTTCTCTGTAGGTCCAACTGGATCTTTTTAATGAGAGGAAGACAAAAGCCAATAGCAATCTCCAGTTTCTCCTCCTTATTAATCCCATATTCCTGCAGGAACAAAACAATAGATACTCTTGAGCCCTGGTTCTTTGCCACATCCTTACATGAAAGGAGGGTGGACTTCAACAGTCCTGTCTGCAAGCACCACTACAGTTAAGCAAGGACAGAAAGGGAGATGTCACTCAGCCCTGTTCTCCTTTTTTTGCCCCCACATATTGCAGAGGGTAACAGAGGAGAGAGACTCCTCCAAGAATCCCAATCTGTCTAGACATGACTGTCAGTATTCTTCCAACAGCTGAGAGACGTAAGTACCATCAGGGAGCCTCCTCTCATGACACACAAACTTATACCCTGACCTGCCATGAGCATTAATGCAACATCTGCTATTTGCAAAGATAAAACTTGAAGTGCTATGCTGGAAATAGCCAAACCGCATCTCATCAGGAACACTGTGAAAAAGTTTAGAAGACCACTTCTGCTCTACAAGGGCACAAGTGCAATTGGACCTTGCTGGTAGAAGCTCATCCTATATAAATGAAGCATTTCTGCCAGAAGTGGGACAGAACAATGGCGAATACAGAGATTTGTTGCATGTGGCCCTCCTTTCCCCTCCCATGTTCATGGGCATAAACTTCGTGAGAAGCAAGCCAACTTTGCAAACTGAACAAGTTCTAGTTTGACAAGAATAACAAACTTGCAGAACAAGCCTTCACTTTAACACAGAAATCTCTCTTCCCCTGTACAATCTTGTATGTGGAGAATGGGATGTTGCTATAGCACACACAGGCAGCTCGAAGCTGTGCTATAATGCACTACGATGAACATGGAAAAGCTGCTGTGTCGGCTGTTCGTTATTCTGACACTGTCAGAATCCTCATCCAGGAAGCCAGCCCTGCCACATCTTAAGTCATAAATGGTTTTGGCCTTATACAAACACTAAGAGATATATCTGAGAAATACCTGTGATACGCTGCCTTGAAAGTCAATGTGCAAGAGAATTGAGAAAAAACAGACAGGGAAAGGGTCAGAAACTGACACCACAGACATCGTCACACACGCAGGACAGGCTATACCTGGGGTATGATCACATCTGCCAGGGCTTTGGAGAGTTTGAAGAGTTCAGCTGTGCCTTCCAGTTTCAGCGCACAGTTGTGCTGTACATCATACTTGATACAGTCATAGATATCAGGGATCTTGCTGATGTCGTAACGCCCATTCTTCATGCGGAAATCTCGCTCCAGCTTACTCCAGCGTTGCAGCATTAGTTCTAAAGTCTCACTGTGGTACAGCTGCAGGTCTAAACAGCAGAGAACGCCAAACCACATCCACATCCTGACTACTTCTGTGTCAGGTGACAGCTATGACTGACTTCTCCAAGCACAGAAGGGCTCTGATTATTATGTCACCCACAAGAATCCTAGACTGGAAAAGCCACTGGACCTGTTGCATGGAGTTTTACCCTGCAGCAATAAGCTACTTCCGAAATACTTGAGAAAAGTGAAACTGCTTGCCTGTTGGCTTATGTCTGCCACAAATTGTGTGAAATGTCCCACAGATGCCTTTTTAAAACCTCTGCACTATTATTAGGAAAATTCTTAGAGATGAGCAAATCGTGACTGAAAAACTTGCTGTTTATAATCTTGAGCTCCCCTCCAGGAAATGCTTGAAAAAATCAGGTATACCTCTTCAGGCTATACTGCTGCTGTTTACATTCACTCTAAACCCAAGATGCACATATCATGCTCTCTTTAACAGTAGTGGAAAGTGCAATAGGAGCCTTCTACATCAATAGCACATACAGAATTTCACTTTAGAATTTCTTTGCTACAAACATAAACCATAGTGGTGTTTGGGAGCTCTGAAGATATAACAATAAATGAATCTGCTCCAGACACTTTCCAGTTCTGATGCTCACCTGCAGATTTTGGGTCTTCCAGACGTTTTTGTATCTGGGAGGTGAGATTCTCAATCAGGGTGAACACCTGGTTACAGACCTCTACTGGGTTCTGGATAAATGTCATAGAGTTGAGCAGAGAAGCACTGCCTGTAGGTGCTAGCTGAGAGAAGATACCAGTAGAGATTAGTTAGTATCTTTACAAACTGGGAACACAAAATGTTTGCCTTTTGCAGCTGTACTGCTTTCTGATTAGGAACAAAAGTTGTGCTCCCAGCTGAGCATAATAAGCTGGCCTATTCCTGGGGGTAATTAAGCATGTTTTAAAAACTTCCTCAGGACCAACTTAGGGGGAGCAAACAACTGCTCCTATCATATCAGGCCTCCTTCCACCTACAATATCCACTCTTGTCTCACTTTGCTTCTGTGCTTGAGCAGAAAGGCTTCATAGAAGTTTTAAGTAGTTCTTTGATAAATATGTTGCTTAATGGTAATGGATTGCAGTCCGGTAATCAGATCTCAGAGTCTGGGAAAAACAGTGTTTTGGGGACTTGCTGGAGAAGCAGCTACAGTGCTTTTATTGGTTGCTGTGCTGGATGTAGCCCATGCTCTCTACTCTGCAGTTACCAGACACTGATAGGACCACAAAAGGGTTTGTATCCAAAAGATCTGTTCACACACGCACAGAGCATGGATCTAGAATCTGGCAAGGCGTATGCCCTGTCCACAGCAACTGGGATTGTTCTGGGCAGCATGCAGTAAGCCATGAGAACTCTTCTTTTAGCACACCCATGAGAATAAAATGCACTGGGGCTTCTAAAGGGAGAGGAAGGTACCATGATGATTCTTGACGGGGACAGTGGAGCAACACTGAGGATTTTCACTTGGAGAAGGGCACGGGCTATTAACCTGCACTTTCCCTTCCTAAGTTCTGTTTATATCCTGTAATTTTGACCAGAACTGATCTCAGACTAACCAAACTACTGTTCACACACCAGCAGGCTTCAAGTCAAACCACTGGATCAATGCTATTCTCCTTCCAGATACAGGAAGCAATAAAGCCACACAGGTGCTCTACCTTTTCATAATCCTCTTCACAGAACTCAGCATCCTTTTGCATGATTTCATGCAGTCGTGCCTTCACTCGGTGTTGACAGCTGCTAAGGGAATCACTGTCACTGTCCAGGAGACCGTTCATATTGGCACTTTTCACCATTTGCACCAGGATGGGAGTCAGTTCTCCTTCCAGGGCCAGCAGACCCTAAAAGCAACACAGGACAAGATTTCAGCTATGTGCAACCCAAGCAACAAACATTTCTGGTAGTTTCATGGCCAGCCTTCAGTCAACTTGAGTGAAATCTCAACTGTCCTTGAAGGGCAGTTTTACAGCAATAGCACCTACAGTCACCAGTGACTCTGGCATGCTTCTAGAGCTATTTGAGGCAAAAGGCCAGCTCTGCCTGCAGCAGCTCCAGATTTGTCTAGGCAATCGTTGAGTAGCCAACTCAGTTTGCTGGAAAATATTGATAGAGCAAAGGCTCTGAAGAACAGCTAAGGTCACCCCAGGATTCCCCTTGGCTCAAGCTTTAACTGTAGATGAACCTATCTTCTCCCCAACCCCCACCTCACACTGCACCAAAGACATTTTATTCCCCTTTTAAATACAGCAGTCAAGGAATAACTCCTCTGGCTGGGCAGTCATCCAAGAAACACTCATTTTGTAGGCAATTAATACTCAGCAACAGGTTTGATGTGCTCTAACATCAAACACCAGCAATACTCTATAAATAACTCCTTCTCGGTCAGAGTCCTATCCTGGGCAGGATACTAAAGGTAACATACATGTGCAGCTACACTGTACTTGAAGTATTGCCCCATACACTTGCTATTAGCATAGTGTACCACCATCCTCCCAACAGAGAGGGGGAAGCTCCTAGGACAGCTCCTTCCTCATCACCAGAGGTCTTCCTTTAGAACTGGCATATTTTAAGACTAATGTAGCCGAACTAACAGATGCCCGAAAGAAAGGAAGGACCTTTGCAAAAGCTGCTGCTGTCATCTGAACTCGTCCCTCATCTGAGGCGTAGATCTTAAGATCATGACGGTAGGTGCTGTGCAGCCTGAGCAAGCCACATCCAGGGAAACCAGCATAATCACCTGGAACAGAGAACAACCTCAGAATTAATATTCTGACACCTGCAAAATTATCTGCTGAATATACTGCTTTAGTCAACAAACTTCATTGTAGCAACAAAGTTATGTAGAGAATTAATCACCTGCATAGCCAGCATTTAGGCTGCTCAAAAATAGACAGTTCTAGCCATACATGATGACTAGAAATCTGATTCAGGCTTTGCTTAACTTGGGAAAGTTCATTTTAAGGAAAAAAGTGAGCATTCACCAGTGAAGTCTGATGCTGCCCAAATTCTGCAGCAACCTTCTCTGAACAGTCCATAATTGTTCTACTAGCCTGACTACCCCTGCGCAGAATAAAGATGCACAAAAAAATTGCCTCCTTCTACTTGTTCTCTGCACAAGAGCAGGTACTGCTGCCATCAGAAATGCAGGCAAGCTATTCAGTAGGGAGGCACCTGGCTGCTAAAGCATATCCTGTAGAGCTACAATTATCTTGCAGCACAAAACACTGGTTTATTTATGATGGCTGAGTCAACCGCAGGAGTCAGATCAGTAATGGGAGAAAGCAGCTCATGCAGCTCTTGAGTCTGACCCTCCAAAGAGTGCAGTGGTGACTAATTCGCTGCTGCCTGGAATCCCGTTACGATTTTACACAGTACCCAGTCACATTGCATGAGAAGATGGGAAAACTGCTCCCAGCTCTGAGCTCACAACTCAGAGAAACACCCTGCTAGACACCAGCCAGAAGTCAGCTGTATACCTGGACAAAGCTGCCATGTACCAACTGCTACCCAGGAACACAGCATCTCACTGCAAAACAAGATCTCTCCCTCTCCATGAATGACCATGTGAAGCAGAAGTCTCCAAAACCATGATTCAGAAGGACTGAAGTCACCTTGTACGTGCTCAGATCGAGCTCTACTGTGAGCAAGAGGGCAGCCACTCGGTGCTCACAAGATATCAGAAGATATGGAGCAGTCATTTTGGAACTGGCATAGATCATACCTTAGGGCTCAGCCCAGCTTGCTCGTAACTACACTCCACTTGACCAGAGCTCTGCAGACAGGTCTCTTCTCTCTGGTTTTGGCTCATTATGCTGCAATCTACTCCCTGTACTTCCACTGGAATTGCCTCTCCTGCACACTGCCTTCTGGTCTCCCTAGTCTCTTGTCCAGGTCAGTGGCTGATCCTCTCAGGTCCAGGCTTCAGAGATCCACAACAGCACCAGGAACTCCCCAGCCTTTCTAACTCACCGTTCCCAGCTTCAAGAATGGCACACAGGCCTTGTCATGAAGATCCTCTCCACTGCTGCTCCTCCTCCTTTAGTCTCTGTGCACTGACAGTCCGCTCTACTTGTTGGCACCTTGCACTAGGCAACACCACGTGCACCTAGTTTTCTCATCTTTTGGAAAGTTTATCCTCATGTTTGCTAAAAATGTGCTCTTGAGATCACAAGCATCTGACCTCACAGCTCACCTCCCTCGACCTGCTGGCAACACTCCTCCGAATGAAGGATACCATTCACCTTCTTTGTGGCAAGGGCACATTGTTGGCTCATGTTCAACTTGGTGTCCACTAGGACCCCCAGGTCCTTTTCTGCAAAGCTGCTTTCCAGCGGGTTGGCCCTCATTGGTGCAGGGGGTTGTTCCTCCCCAGAGGCAAGACTTTGCAATTCCCCTTGTTGAACATTATGAGGTTTCTGCCATCCCATTTCTCCACCCTGTCGAGGTCCCTCTGGATGGCAGCGTGACCCTCTGGCGTATCAGTCTCTCCTCCCAGTTTTGTGACATCTGCAAACTTGCTGAGGGTACAGATCTGCCCCATCATCCAGATCATTAATGAAGATATTAAAGAGGATCGGACCCAGTTTTCACCCCTGGGCTACACCGCTAGTTCCTGGCCTCCAACTAGACTTTGTGCCACTGATCACCACCCCCTGAGCCCAGCTGTTCAGCTAGCTTTCAGTCCACCTCACTGTCTGCTCATCCAGCCCATACTTCATCAGCTATGAGGGTGTTACCAGAGACACTGTCAAAAGCCTTACTGAAGTCAAAGTAGGGCATAGCCACTGTTCTCCCTCATCTAAACAAGGCAGTCACTTCACTGTACAAGGTTATCAGGTTGGTTAAGCATGATTTCCCTTTGTAAATCCGTGCTGACTACTCCCAACCACCTTCCTAACCTTCATGTGCCCAGAAATGGTTTCCAGGATTGCTGCTCCATCACCTTCCCAGGGACTGTGGTGAGGTTGACCAGCCTGCAGTTCCCTGGGTCCTCCTCCTTATTGTTTTTGAAACTAGGAGTGACATTTCCTCTCCTCTAGTCCTCAGGCACCTCCCCAAGTCCCCACAATCTTTCAAAGATAATCTAGAGTGGCCTTGCAGTGACGTCTGCCAGCTCCCTCAGCACTGGTGGGTGCATCCCATCAGGGCCCATGGAGTTATGTATGTCCAGTTTGCTTAAGTATTCCCTGACGCGATCCTCTTCCACCAAGGGTAATTCCTCCTTATTCCAGTAGGAAATCTTCTTCAATTCAATTTAAATTAGCTTAATTAATTTGAAATCTAATTAATTAAATTTAATTCATTAAACATACAAGTCAAAGATAAGCAGTATCCAATACTGGTCTCATCAGATCAATACAGTAGCAGTGTATTACTTCTGACTCTTTACTTGGATGAAAAAGGCAATCTCAGCCTTTTTTTTTTTCTTTCCCCTTTGGGGTCTTGTTGATCTGTGTGTGTACTAAATGCTTTTCAGAGACACAGAAATATGGCGGAGAAAATATGGAGAAATTACCTTCCTATTCTCCTGTCTCAAGGCAGAATTATCTGTGTTCCAGGATAGATTTCTTCTGTTCTCTACATCTGACCTAAATTTTTGTTAATCATACATAAATTTTGAATCGTATTTGCTGCATCAGAATGTATCTTATTAGAATGGCTTCTCTTTTTTGAATACTGGCACATTAGTTGAAAGAATGCTATTGTGGTCCAAGACATACTAAAGTTTAACCACTGCAGCAGGCATCTCTAGCCAGCTTAGGGATCTTTGGGTGCAAAACCCACCTGCATTATTTATCCTTACCAGGTCAACTCAAAAGAACAAAAACAGTGATGACCTGAGTCACACAGGCTGCACACAGCCCACAGATGTCTGAGCATTCCTCATGCTGGTGATTAGTCACCTGGGCTGGGCAGCCTGGCACAGTCACAGGACAGGATCGGAGATATATGGACAAAGCTTACCTTGGCCACCAGGGTACATACAGCGAAAAGCTCGCCCCAGCTCTTCTGCCTGGACTCTTCCTGCTGGTGTCAGCTCTCCACCCCACTTAAGCACCAGGAGAAGGGATGAGGAAGACTCTCGGCGAGCTTCTAGGAGACAAACAGGTACTCACTACATCAGATCTCAAAGCTGAGCTTGCAGGGGGAGAGGAGGGGAGGAAGAAGAGGTTGTCATCAGCACCTTGCAGAGCATTCTCAACACAAGCCTGACCCAAAATCTCCAGGAACCAAACCAGCAAGTACGAAATTAAGAGTCACTACTTTTTGAAGGTATAAGCTGACATTCATGAAATTGGAAGCATAAGCCCTGTGGCACCATCCTGGGTATATTGGTAGACTACATTATGCATCACTCCAACCCTTCTTATGATGGGAGCAAAAATAAGATATGGGTCACTAATTCTGCTTGCACGTCCAGAGGCCTATATAGGTAGGATAGCTGCACGCACTCTTGAACACCACACTTGAAGATCATGGCAGCAACATCAGGTTTCTTTACCTTCATCTTCACTTGCAGCTTTTGGATGTCCATGAGGCAGATAGGTCAACTGAACCTTACGGTTAATGCCAGAAAAATGTCCATACCTGTCACAAAGAGAGGGGGGGAAAAAAATCTGAACAAATCAACTCTACTTACCCTTTGCCCAGAGATACCTAGGCACCACACAGCAAAAATACAGCACAGACAAGAGACTTTCTGCTGCAACACTAATTGCCATGGAACATGAACATTTTTGCCATCTACCTGTGACCTGGCACGCACCCCAAAAAACGCCAAACAACTCCCCCAAATGAAATTCAAAGATCCATTTACTTGCCTGCTCTTCAGCTGACAGCACTCTGTGCTCTCATACCCCACTGGGGCTTTAATCAACCTTAGTTAATTTCTACCTACATCTTTAACAAGTGAATTAATGAGACCACAGAAAAAAACAATCTGCCAGCCGCTCTGAGGATAACCATATCTCTAATGAGCAGAAAGAGCAGAGGAAGGAATCATAGCAAAAATTCATCCTTTGTGCTCCACAGACATGGCTTGAACACAGACACTGCCTGTGTATGCCACAGCAAGCTATAGTTCCGAGAGAAACCCTTCTTTTGTTTCTAAGATGCCAACACCACCATATTGTCTTTTATTTTGGCTGTAGGAAACCTAAGAGGACACAAACATCTTTTCACGTTTTCCAAGCTCCTTTTTGTTAAACTTCTGGCACCAGGACAACCTTATTTAAAACAAGATTTGTTCAAAATTTATCAAAATGCTTCATATCAATGTGGTCTCCACAGGACTCCAGTTCCACTCCCGCAGCAAATGAAGCTCAGGTTTGTCTCAAGTTGTTTAGCCAAAAACCAGACACACTTGGAACAAGAATCAGCAGTGGTTTTGATGCCAAGGAGAAAACGTTAAGAGCATGGCACCTTTCATGAACAGCTGCTAACAGGGGACGGAAGAGACTCTGACCTCTGGGCCAGGACATCAGCAGCACAGCTTGTTTTTACATCACACACTGACCTGTGGCTCTGAGACAAACTCACGGTGCCCCAAGATACGAACACTTACATCTCCAAGACGCTCTT
>NW_009218651.1:42283-45236 GCF_000690835.1 Fulmarus glacialis
TCCAGTTTGGATTTCCTCTCCTCAATCTCACAATCACTGTGGGTTCCCAGGTCCACCACAAGCTGCCGTGCAATGTCCAGCACTTCCTGTTGGAGAGCAGGTAGTCTCAAGCATCCAGCAATTCTGCCTCAGACTCACCACTGTACTCTTGCAAGGCCTCCAGATGGCTTGACCCAGCATCAGGTCCACATAGACACTCAGAGACACATCATTTCATAAGACACAGCTCAGGCAGGACAAACTTTCACACTGCGGTTTGCTTCATCCCCACCCTGTGCTCCAGCCCCATTCAGAACCAAGCAAGTGCCCCAACTGCCCCACTCCCTAGCCTGGACCCGTCTTTCACCAGAGGCAACCCCAACAGATGGGCAAGCTGCATCAGGTCATCCCCATCCTACAGTCTTCGCATCAGCCAGAAACAGTTCCCATTCCGCTCTCATACTGTCACCCAGCTGAGTGTGCATGGGGTGGGGAATGAGAAAGGGAGTGTTTATGCTACCGACTGTTGCCTTTTTGAGGGTTTCCACCCTCCCAAAGAATTTCCTCATGCTGGGATCCGTATTACTTGCCTGTCCCACACAGTAACCCCAGAGAGAACTCCTCTCACCTGTAGCTGCTCTGGTTTCTTCAGCTTCAACTTCCCTGTCTTGTAGCCATCATATTTCTCAAATAATTCAAAGAACCTGAACAGACAACAAAGAACCCTGATCCATTTTCTGCTGTTTCAGTGCTATAAGGGCTGTCATCACTACATATGCATTCATGCTCTGTTCTTCAGGGAGAACCAGCAGGCCCTCTGGCTCCTTCCTGTACTTCAGAAATTCTGAAAAAAACAAGTGTTTCCAGCTGCAGGTACAAAAAGGAAGCAGCCACTAGTTTCCCATTTAGTGGGGCACTTCCCTTTGCAGCACCTCACAGACCTTCACTCTTTCTTCCAGTGTTCACACAGAAGGTGCCAGGATCCTTATGGGGAAAGGGGGCTCCCTCAACTGGGCAGAAAGCATTTGCTTAAATGGAGACAGGAAAAAGCACTGCCTCCCATGCACTCAGCCCTTCTGCTCCTTTTCTTGATTCAGAAAACGGGCCCTCCTCACTTCCCAGCAGCACAGCATCTTCTTGCCTTGACTCTTACCGGGGATGCTTAACTTCCATCTTCATCTTCTGCTTTGGGGTGCGATCTCCATGCCGGATGACTGCAATAACACAACGAAGCTCCATCCTGGGGAAACACAAGATACACCTGACAAATGTGCCCCTACACTCCAGAATTGCCACCAGAAAGTAGTTTCCCATTGTTCTTTCATTTCCATCCTTTTGACAGCTGCTTTCCTCATCAGTGGCAGAACTTCTCCCAGACTAAACCAGGCACAAGTGCCAAGGCTGTAAAAGCAGTCAAAGTACTGCAGACACTACCAGGTCATCTGGTTTCCTATCAGGGAAAGCACCACAGTACCATAATATGACAGGCAGAATCACATTTGCAGCAGAAAGGACCAGGCTGGATGTTACAGAATCTACAGAAACAGCGTTTTGAAATGTGCCAAGCTTGTTTTCATGCCCAACTTGTGTAATGCTCATAGAACCACTTAGAAAGACCCAGGAAAAACCAACTTGGTTCAGAAGAATGGTTATACAGCTGGGGTCCTGTCTTCGAGCAACCAATAAGAGCTGTACAAAGATTCCATAGCAATCAGCCACCTGCAGGAACCAGTAGTTAGGCTGGCTAATTTCAGAATGGCTACATGAGTTTGCTTTTTCAGATACTACAATATCCAACTATTTCTTACAGGATCCCAGAGAAATGGGGATCGATTCTATCGGTCTCATTGTCACAAGGTGTCATTGAAGCCAGCAGTCCTGTGAACTGTGCAATGTTTGTGTTTGCCAACTTTTTCCAAATGATCACACAGTAAAGGGAGGATGAATGCATACTCTCAATCTACTTTTTCTGTAGCACCTAATTTGTTCACGTCATACAAGTGTACTGAGTATCACACAGAAACTTTTGCCCTTGGTCTTTTAGCCATACGTGGTGGAAAATTAGTAAGGCCAACAGTATCAAATAAGGGTCTGCCAAGCGTACAGATAACGTGAATACTTCAGCTAATTGTCTTCCACCCATTTCACTGGCAGCTCAACATGCATCTTTTCTGAGTAGCAGCCTACTGTACAGGGAGCCAGCTACAGCGATGCCCTAATCTGTTTCCTGTGCTGATCAAGAATTTGGGCCTTCTGAAAGCCATGTGAGCAGTTTCTGTAATTCCTTCAATGACTGCTCATCTGCATTCATCAAACCTATGGCTAATTTACCATCTATTACCCCTTTCACGTGCGTGGCTAAGCCTTTCCACAGGCATTTCAGGGTTGCAACCAACACAGCAGTTGGAGAACGCCATGCTGCTGGGTGATGTCTGTTCCTTGGACAGGGTTTGCACTTTGTCCCTCATGTAGCCATCATTGGTATTCTTCTGAGAAAGGTGGCAGGTACTCACATGGTGCCTGAAGTTGTGGGGACAATGGGAATGTCTTCTGCCTCTGTTGGGATGGACCAGGGAATATGAAACTGGGGAGCTAATTCCCGCATGATTATATTTCTGGAAGAAATTAGAATACAAAACTCACAAGAAATTCCATTCCCTTGGTTCTCCACCTCCTCCTTAGTGGTCCAGCTGAAAGATTTGAAGAGAGCGACAGAATTTCTCCTCACCTTCCTCACAGAGACATCTACAACACCATGGGCTAGTTAGGGCACCCCAAAGGGACACCAAATTCCCTCAGATCACCAATACTGCAGCTGGGCTTAGCATCCAATGAAAAGTCCTGTAAGATACATCTAGCTGTAGACAAAGACAGCTAATGCCAATGCAGGCAGGAGCTCCAGGGGCTACAAATAATTAACCCATTCCTCCCA
This sequence comes from Fulmarus glacialis, assembly GCF_000690835.1. Lineage (NCBI taxonomy): Eukaryota > Metazoa > Chordata > Aves > Procellariiformes > Procellariidae > Fulmarus > Fulmarus glacialis. The sequence continues at coordinate 45,195 of NW_009218651.1, forward strand.
GAGCTAAGCTTTCACCTGCTGAACCAATTAACACACTGCAAC
>NW_009218651.1:45267-56226 GCF_000690835.1 Fulmarus glacialis
GCAGACTTCTCTGACATACTGATCAGGACTCCACATTCATTTTACTTTGCTATGAGTTACCTTACCTGCTATCAGAACTTGAATTTTACATACCCGAGGATTTTGGCACAGTCATCGTAATACTTCATAGAGTTCTTCACAAAACTGAAGCCGTTTACATCGCAGACAAAAGAGTGGCCATTTGCCCGCAGGAGGTCAAACCCACACACAGTTTGCTGCATGAGGAAGCAGAGGACACAGGACTCAGGCTCGCTGTGAGGGAGTGCAGCAAGGGGACAGCAGCTGCCCAGCCAAGCGGGGCGCACACACAGACCCAGCCAGCGTACACTGCCCAGTTCAGCTGCACTGGTGCTGCAGCCATCCTCCACTCTATGCCTACCTCAGGAGCCTTGAAGAAGTGTGAAAATACAGCCACTAACCAGCAGTAACAGACCCTTTAGAGGAACCTTTACACCCTCACAGCTGTAGCAAACCCCCAACCCACGAACCCCTGGATTAAGCCGTCAGGGCCACCCCCCTACCTCCCAGAGCTCTAAAGACTTAAGACAGAGCAGCTCCTGGCTCTCCTGCTCTTGCCTCTAAATCCAACTGTTTTGAACCAGACTGACAAGTACAGACAATAAGTGGTGCAGGCAAAGACATCCATCACTATGTGGAAAAGGCTGCAAGGTAGAACAAGCGCACAGCTGTATGAGCACAACTGCATGTGTTGCAAATTGCAGCAAGTAGCCAAGAACAAGTAGCCAAGTGCTTCTTCTGCTGACATTGCTGAACATGTCAGGTAACCACACCTAGACTCACACACTCACTCTACCAACCTGTAAAATGGAACACAAATGTGCACTAAAGCCAAGTCAAAAATAGAACAAAAAAAAAAAAACAGAAGACGACGACCAAGCTTTCCACACAAACACAGCAAGGAAACAGTAAAGGCAGGACAGCAGCACGCTCAGAATCTGATATTAAATGCTTAGATGTACGCTGGACACCAAGCCACTTGCCAGCACAGAGGGCATTTGCCGCAGGCCCTCCTGCCTCCCCAGTCATCTCTGACCAGCAAACTGCCAGTGCCAGCAGGACCAGCTGCACCCAGCCAGCAGAGACAGCAACTGGCATCAGGCATGGAAGATGCCACACCAGAGACACACTGGAGTAACAGAGCTCAAGCTTTAACACTGACCGAGATCTGAATCAGACATTCGTGGAGTATCCTGCTTGCATAGAAGAGAAAACACAGACCTTAAAGGCTACACAGACTTTCCGGGCAACTAGTTTCTCCATGGCAGTCAGCATGACTGGGTAACGAATTTCTTTCCCTTCACTGTCCCGTTCAACCTTCCCATCCAAAGCAGGGGATTTGCGAGCCTCTGCATGGGCATAGTCCGGCCCAACAGTGTACACCTGGGAAGAGAAATAGTTACACCCGACATAACCACTTAGACTAACTGCAGCTTCCAGAAGGTATTTCTACTGCAGACACAGAGAGAAGAAGATCAGATGGTCTCACGCATTCCTCCTATGATGACCTACAGAACATCCGCTCCCCGCTTTGGGATCCAAGCTGCACAGTCAGTACCTCACGGCTTTAAAAAACACTCCAGAATCTAAGCAGGACTAAGTAGGACTGCCCAACCTTCAGCCATTCCAGGCCTGGAGAAGGAAGGAGCTATTCCAGGCTTTTCCTCACCTTTACATCAGTGCCATCTGTAGGCATGAACTCCTCATAAATGTACGAGCCTGTCTTCCTCACACTGCTCTCTGGGGAGTACACGCTACTCCGGCTGCCAATCTGAAAGCACAGAATAAACACCTCAGGGAAAAGCATGGGGCTCCTTTTCTTAGATGGAAGAACAAAAAGCGTAAGTTTCATCCTGCATGTAGAGAATTAGGGGAAGGCCTCTCAGAACCCCCAGCTATTACAGCACACGTATTTATGGAGGACAAAAGAGACTCCAAAACGCAGACAGTAGGTATGTCCTTTTCCAGGCTTTGAAGAGGAGAAAAGTTATTATAGACCATTAGGTTGACTCCAATCACTGCAAGGATATGCAACAAAAAACAGTGGACAAAGACCTAGAAAGTAAGAAGCCTAGCTAATAAGCAAATAAATGATGACAGGTGATAATCAGACCAATTTAACCTCCTTCTAGGACAGCTGACTGATCTTATGGACAGCGGATGATGTTGTTTTCATTTTTAGTAAGGCTTTGGATACAACCTCAAGCAGCATGCCTGTATGTTAGCTAAGGAAACAATCATTTTAAGATTATTAATGGCAGATGCGTAACTGATTGGAAAAAAGATATATCACAGCTATTAACTGTTCGCTGGCAAAGTGGAGGAAGTAAGGGCAGATTCCCTGTGGAATCTAGGAATAAATACTGCATTTATCACATTTGCAAGCTACATCAAGCTGAGAAGAGCAACAATGATGTTAGAGGACAGGAACATAAGATTTAAAAAAAAAAAAAAAAATCATCTTGATAAACTGAGGAAGCGATCCGGAAAAAACAGCATGCAATTCAATAAGGGACACAGTTCTCCATGACTGCTAGACAGGACACAGGTCAAACAGAGGATGGGGAAGGCGAAGTCAGCACTACCACTAAAATATGTACTTCTGCAATTCCCAGGTAGATGGGGTTGAACTAAAAGCTCTAAGAAGGCCTAGATTTCCCCAACACAAAACCTTCCTTTCCCCTTCACCTGCCCCAACATGCCCTCCTGAAGCCACATGGGTCTCAAAGCCACAGATCTGTTGCTTCCAACACCAAAACTGAAGTCCCCCTCCTCACCTTCCGAAACAGCCGCTGGCTGCCCCCACCTGCTGACGTCGGGTAGTAAATATACACATTATGGTCTTCAGCACTGACTGGCTTCTCTACAAATGGCTTTGGGAAAACAGCTCCATTTACCTCCACGTGGTCCTCTCCTTCCACCAAGTTGCACTCTGAAGACAAAAGCACAGCAGCAGCATGTTAGGAAAAGCAGAGACAGCGCTAGTGCAGAGCCAAAGGCCTTCAGTCCTGGCCAGTCAGCCAGTTTTGCTGTTGGGACCTTTATCTGCAAGAAACAAGGCGTTGAATCAGGCCTCTTCAAGCTGATTATCTGTACCTGTTCTCTGCAGAATATCTTAAATAGTACAGTATGTGAAAATGGCTTGCAGAAGAGCCTGGACACTGACCTTCTGGTCTATCAGGGTCTCGATTGAGCACAGCATAGCGGGGCAAGTCTATTCCCTCTTCTTGAAGGATCCGATACACTTCACGCCTGTAGACGACAGGAACAGTGTCAGAAGAGCCTAGAAGGTCCTCAGTTCATGCCAAGGAAAAGTCTTCACTCCCACTGACGAAGAACAAAGTCAAATGAACACAAAAAAGCCTCAAGACAGAATGCAAATACTTCTCAGCACACGCTCTCCAGATAAGACCTACAGGCTATGGGGCATGCCTCAGTCCTACTCTGGACAGGGATGTGCCAGAGTAAATCTCTACCTGGCCTAAACATGGATGTTCATTTACTAGCACATGCCCAATCCACAGCAACACACCCAGCACGTGCCACCTACCCAGATCTGCCCTCTCAAAGGGTGCCCTGTCACGCTAAGCTGCCCAACGCCCAGGTCAGGCAGATGCAGCAGAGCCTCTTTTCATCCTGTGTCAGGGGGGAAACCGCAATTCTTTCACTAGAGTTACACCTTGGGGTGCCTGTCAGCACCCACAGGAACACCGCTCACAACCCAAAGACACGGCAGGAGGTTTGGGGTCTGGTATGAGCCCTACACATACACAGCCAAAGCAGTCTGGCTGTATGCATTGAAGTATGTGACTGCTGGTGGCCTCTACCAAGAGCTGACTGAGAAGCCTCTTTAAGAGTCTGATCAACATACTCTCCTCAGAATCTGACCTGGCCTTGCTCCCAACTTCTGTCCCAGAACCCCATCCCACTACTTGGCTCTCCTACTCAGAGACTAGTCTTTTTGTCTTAGTCGTGGCAGTCTCGTTCTGTGAGACCTCTTCCACTTCCTACTTCATGTAGCCATTCCTTACAAGACATTTGCACCAGAAAACAAAACATGCCAAGTCTCAATGGTTTTACCCCCAAATCTATTCCCCTCCATGTTTTGGAGAAACAACCCCTAAAAGCCACTACTAAGGTCCCCTTCCTCCCCATCTCACTCATTTGCTTCTGGCCAGGAAGACGAAGTTTGCACAGCGTGCTGAGGAGAGGAATCAGACAAAGGAACAGGGAAGGGGCTTTAGTGCATCACAGACACCTACCTGTCCTGGATATAATACTGCATATCAAGGTCATTAATCAGAAATGGCTTGCACAGCTTGGCATAAGCAACCGCTTTATCCAGGGGGAATCCTGAAATACAGGGAGTCAGGGGAAGAATGAGTGGAAGCTCCCTTGCCCAGATCTCAAGTAGGCTAAGGCCTGCCACAGACTTTTTACCTTTGGAGTGGAACGATATTAGGCAGTCACAAGAGGGCCAATTCTCCACCGGTTCATTCAGAATAACATCTTCCCCCATAATCACCACCGTGATATACTCAAACTTGCACAGACGCTCCAGAATCTGTGTCATGGGCTTTGACTTGGACTTTTTGGTCATGGCACAGATTCCAACCACAATCTGCCGTTCAGGTGGCTAAGGGAAGACAGAGATCAGTTTAGTACAGGGTCAACTACTTTACTGAATTTAAACTGTAACAGTGTAGAGATGCAGAACAAGCCAGGGATTTTCTTCCAATCTTATGCACTCACAGCTCTTGCTAGACTTGAACCCATACACACTTCCAGCTCCCACTAGAGTCCACTGGGGGACATCATTAAGGAGCAGCCCAAAACAACCGCTTCTTTGCCAGGTAGCATGTACCTCCTCCTTTTACTGGGCACTAATGCTAAGGTCAAAAATAAATATCTGGCACCTGAACAAGCAGCAGGGACTGGAATCCCACATCATGTTCTCTGGCCCATAACTCACCAAGACAGTTGGTGGACTTAGGCAGGCTCAGAGAAGAGCCGCAAATGTTTTATAGCAAAAAAGTCCAGGAGCTCAATCTGTCTGTCTTATCTGAGAGAAAATGAAGGGGAGATTACAACAGTAAGTAGCTATGAGTAGAAAAGAAATAGTACCAAGTGCTCTTCCATACATCTGACAAAGGTGCAACAAGATCCAGTGGGGTGAAGTTAAGCTGAGTAAGTCAAGAGAGAAGGTGTGCATTCAAAAAGCATTGGTAACCGTAACAGAGGAACAGGCTAAGGTCTGTGGTGGACTTTCCGTCACCATCTAGAAACCCCAGACTGGATGTTTTCCTCACAGATTAATTCTGGCCCAAGCAAGATTAAATGCAGTGAGATCATCTGAAGTGATACACACAGGACTGTGGGTTACCCAAGCACAAACAATTGTGGCTTCAAACTGTAAACTGAGACTTTAAAGTTACTGCACTGACTTGCAAAGCCAAGGTTCCACAGCAAAAACAACATCTGGGAAGTGAAAGGATTTCCAAATCCTTCGCCATACCTGATAAATAGCTCCTCACTGAGCATCAAGGTACGCAACACTGCGTGGGTTTGAGGGAAGCCCATGTGGGCTCCTAGGTCAACAACCCACTTGCAATGGAGACTCAGGGTACAGAGGCAATGGAAATGACCACTGCACTGGCGTATGGTCCCAGCAATTCGCACAGCCAGCAGCAATGTCCCTGCAGCATCCAAGTTCCATGTGCAGAACAGCAAATGTAACATTTAATATAACACTGAATAGAGGCCAAAAGCAGTTAGAATCTGGAGATCATTCTCCTTTCTGCATCCTGTTCCTGGAGGTTACAGAAAAGAATAAATGCTTCCTTTCTGCAGACACACCTTTGCCCTTTTCACAGTTCCCAGTGTTTTCCTCAAAAATTTCCCTGGTGAAACAGAAAGGTTTGCAGGAGTGTCAGGCTTAAGTTTCTAGGACAAAGAAATACGCTATTGTACCTGAAAAAGACCTGTAAGCGAAAAGCTAGGGTTTACTGCAGCATGAGGCAGTATGGCAGCATGACAATGCAATACGTCCTGTCAGAAATGACACTGTCGTTCCCCACGGTTGTGCTGCACAGCCTGGTGCCACGTCCCCTGAAGTCCCGACTGCCTGTGGCCTCAGCAGCAACCACGCGAACCCTGGCTGAGACCCAGGAATTCTGCACAGATGCTCCAACCCAGAATGCCGGGACGTCCTTACCGACTCCTCCTCTTCATCATCTTCAAAGAAATCAGTTTCGTCTGTCTTCATGTTTGATCCCAGAAAGTCTGTCTCATCATCCCTGGAACCAACAACAAACCTGGGAGTGGAGTTCTCTCCCTCACTGGAGGTCGTCAGGGACGACATTGCAGCTTCGGTGGCCGACCATCCCGCTCTGGAATCACAGCATGCAAAAAGGGATAGAGAAGGTCAGATGCAGGGCGAGCCAGGGGCCCGCTGCACTACTGGAAGCGGGTGATGGTGGGGAGGGCAGGGAACTGATCTGGCATGAGTGAGCCCAGGGACGTGCTGCCCTGCACAAGGAGGGAGCAGGAAGAGACCCCCGGGGTGGGAGGGGATCCAGGATTCAGGATCGTTTTAGATAGGCAGCTCTATTGTGCAATTAACCCCTTTGCACCTACTGGAAAAGGGACAGTGTCACCGCCAGTGCTGAAATCATGTAAACCTTACAATGATGCATGCTCCAAGCTGCCGTCTAAATCATGGAAGGGGACAGTGGACACTCTCGCAGGCTTGTACACCCAAAGACGTCAACTGAGACTCCAGAAGTTAGGATGAAGCTTAGGACAGTGACATTCCAATCGCCAATTTTCATCCTTTCAGCTCAAGAAGACCTACAGTAACAGAGAGACTAGTTTGAGAGGCGCATCGGTTTGCGGGGAGGAGCGAAAAGGAAGAAGTGACAACTCTTTGGCAGAGGAAGCATCAGCAACAGTTTGGGTTGCAGGTCAGGGCTTCTGGGTTTGCACGCTGGCTCTGATTTACTCTGTGACCATGGAAGCCGATTATTGGGGATACAAGCTATGCCTTATAAATGCAGGAAAGGAGTGTGTCTTGCACTGTCACCTACAATAGCAGCACTATCTGCTGCAGAAGAGACAGAGTTTGAATACACAGTACGCATGACCTGTACACACCAAGGACACAGCTGTTCACCTCTGACCTTAGCTGCACATACATAAATGTCAAGTGGTTGCCCTTTACTGTGTTTTCCCCAACTATAAAGTGGTGAAAAGCATTCCTCCCGTGTAAGTAAGTGCAACCTTGAGAAGAGGACGTTGTGAACACCTCATGTTATTAAGTACTTCCTAAAAATAGACATGAGACACTCTCTACCACTGCTTCTCATGCTCTCACATGATTTCCAGCGTTCCCCAGACTGAGAGTTACTGTATGTCCTCCTCTTTTGAGCACGCTTTCCCTTACAGCCAGTACACCACAGGAGACTATATTGCCACATAGAGCTGTCAGTTCCCAGTCCTCTGGCAGCTCTTCTTCACAGAGCAGAAGAGGCACACCCAAATGCTATCGGTGGGCTGCCAGCACAGTTTCATGGTAGGTGAGAATCCCCTCACCAGGAACAACGGAGGGAGATTGCCTTAATCCATTTGAGCAGGGTGGGAATGGGCAAAAGAAACAAACACACAGAGCAATCCAGCTGCTTGTGAAATCCCCTTGGAAATACGGGTAAAAATAAAGCATGCCTCCACACAGAGAGGCTGTGTGTGCTCCCAGAAAGGACAGGAGATGTAACAGGTAAGCGCTCAGAGAAAGTGCTGGAGCAGAATCGCAGCAGACAAGGTCCCAAACCCATGCTACCAGGCACTGGTTCGACAGCAAGCCCATCGGTTATCACGCCGGATCTACTGGGGAGCCGACACCAACCCAACAGAAACCAGAGAGGTGACACAGCAAGCCCGCACCTACCACACCAAGGACGATCTCGTCTGCCTGACTCCCAGCTCACGCCGGTCTTCCACTTGTGCACCAAGCCCAGTGCTGCCTGCTCCCACAGAAACCTTGAGGCAGAGTGCACACCCAGCACAGAAGGGTCCTGATCAGCAAGAGTTAAAGCTGTAATTCAACACTAGTGCTCTCTGCTGGTGGGAGCAACAGCGCTGGCAGACCAGGCTATACAGGCATTTTACTGTGTGCTCCATATAGCCCTATATTTCCACACGAGGACAAGGGTAGGATTCCCGACATGCTCAGGAACCATTTTCATTTCTGTGCCCTTCTGCCTCAGCACGCCAGCGCAGAACGAGACCTTAGCAAGTACCCTATCAGCTTGATGGCTGATGATTTAATGAAGTAAACCATGCAAGAAGAGGAGGAGGGTTGTTTTCTCCAATCCCTTACTCTCCCCTCCCTCCTGGAAAAAACAGATCAAGCAGCAGGAAAACCTTTGCCCTAAGCAACGAGTTCTCTACATTCCTGCTCCTATCCCAAAAAAAAGCCTCTGCCTTCTCTGTTGCTATTTCTTGAGGCCATGACACACCATACTTGAACCAGCTAAAAACCTAGAGCCTCACTGAAGCCGACGGCAACTGATGCATCAGACATCCCCTTGGTGTTAAGAGGGAAAGCCTCATGATCTCAGGTTGTTTCCGGTGTGGGGAAAGGGAGAGGGTATAACCAAAACCTTTTTCAAGTTTCTCTTTAAAGTAGATCCCTTATCTGACTAGATTTATACCAAGAGAGACTACAGATTCTTGATGAAACAGAACTTTTAGCTACAGGCATAACTAAGGCATCTAAAACTCAGACAGACTGCTGCTCTTGAAGGGAAACAGGCAAGTGGAGCTCTATTCTGGTATCAAAGGCTGATAACATGGGGTTTTGCCACCACACCTGAATCAGCTCTAGTGCTGGGCTATCAAAGAGTTTGTATGCCAGGAGGGTGGCAACTTCCCTTACAGAAATGGTACCAGCAAGGTTCCTGTACAGCGCTCAGCCCACAACACCACCACACCGTTACTTCTTTTCTTCAAACCTAGAGCTATGAGAGGCGCTGACAGTATGCGATGCTGATGGTTCTGCATCATTCTCATTGCTTCCTGAGCTAACTGCTCCTAGAGGTCATACATTCAGACCAGTCCCCATTTGCTGAGAGTACTACAGGTCTCACCTTTCACTAATCACAACAAGAAAATTAAGTGTTGAGTGAACGCCGCTGGCTGTACTGTCCAAGAGAGACAAAAGCATTAACACGGCTCTGGCACACACACAAGAAAGGTAAAGATGGTTCTGGCTTTGAGTACGGAATATTTAGGCTTGCTAGTCCCATCAGAGATAACACGAGGAAGCACACACCAGCCGCTACAGCTAAAGACATTCTTGCACTCTCTTTCAAGAAAGGCAGCTATGATCTGCTACACAATCATACCAAAGGTTACTAACAGCAATCAGAACCTGCTGACACACAACCTGAAACTGAGATGTAGAGCTTGCCCCCAAGTTTCCTGAGACTAATTCAGCTCCCCAGACTACCCTGCATTAGTGATAAGAAATGAGATAGTAAGTTGTTTTCCGGTTCCCCAGCAGATCATTCTGGCGCTGTTCAGATAAAGATGTTCACAAAGAGACTTATTCTTTGTGTCCCACTTCTGAGGTACCAGAAATTTAAGAGAGAAGAAGGTATGATCAGGTCTTGTATTAATTTTGTACTCAGTGTGGCATTAACCACTAGAGTGGGTTTGGATGCTGGTTTTTTGTTTCATTTTGGTTTTTAAACAAAGCCTGTTATAGATGCAGATGCACGATTTGAAAGGGCAATCCCTGCAGTGGAGGGCTGAAGGACAAGGACTGCAGCAACCAAACAAGGCTGATCACATCACTGGTGGCAGCAGCCACAGGTGGTAGAAGAAGCAGCTATGGGAGCAGACACCAGGCCTGCACACCCCAGGGATCCTGGCGGAAGCATTAGGCTGGGGGTCCGAGGAGTACAGGATACCACTGCATGCAGACAGGCTGCAAGGATGATTTAGCTTATAGACGCACAGCCTGATTTACTCCAGGTCAAGTATCTGCAGGATGGTAACCTTCAAGAATACACATAGCTGGCATTTTAAAATACTAATGCTGGCAATGTCTTGTTGAACTACCTGAAACTGCTGTGGGCAGTAAAAACAACCAACCAACCCAAAAAACCAAAAAAAACCCAACCCCGAAAGTTTAGCCCTTTATCAGTGAAGTACCTTTGCCCAGAGAGTTACTCCTACAAGGGCTATTTGTATTAAGGTTAATTACATACTTACATACAAAAGGTGAAAGCTGTACTCTTATCATAGACACTTAATTGCTTCAGAAGAAAAAGAACACCTATTCCAGAGTTAATAATTAAAAGCTATTTGGACTTGGTGTATCAAAGAAAGCTCTCCATGTTCTATTAACATAGAAGTTCAATGCGTTCACAGCCAGGAAGCTCAAGTCAAGCTCCTAAACGTACAGTTCTGCCTGTTTGAGCAGCACTTTCGGTAACTCCAAATCTATCAACATTTTCAAACCCAGACAGAGCATAGCAACGGTGGAAACATTTCATGTTTCCTGACCAGGACCTCCTTCTGCTAGACAATGCCGTTTGCAAATTTAGCAAAAACTTCTTGGCTTATCACTTCTACATCTGAGCAAGTGTTATGTTGCTCACATAGCAACTGCAGCAGTAAGATCAATTCTTGCCCTAGGAGATTGTTTTTAATGAGTTTTTTTAATGAGATTTATGAGATTGTTAAGCGTGAAACTTCACAGCATCAGAATTTCTCTGAGACTGTAACAGTTAATGAAGGTTTATTAACGCACAAACCGCTGCTGCTCTACCCTTCCCTCACACCCCGGGAGCGATGCCCACACAAACCCCAACCCGTCCGGCTCGGGCGCTCCCCGGGAGGCGGGAGGCCGGGGGCAGAGGCGCGGCGGGGCAGCGGCCC
>NW_009218652.1:0-603 GCF_000690835.1 Fulmarus glacialis
GCTTGTCTGTGTGTCGCCCTCAGGTGTGCCGGGGTCATCTCTGCTCGCTCCTGGCTGCTGGTCCCAAATCCCTATCACCCACAGCCCACCAGGCATGGAGCAGGGGCGGGGGACTGGGTCTGAGCCTCCCACCGTGGTGCAGGCAGCTGTGTGATTTGGGGTGGCCAGTTCAGCGACAGCCCTGCTGCTCTGGGAGCTCATGGATGAGCTGAGAGTGCCCGGGGTCAAGGTCTTCAAAGCCACCCAACCATGAGTGCTGGGCTCCCCCCCTTTCCAGTGACAGGTGAGCCCTGTGGCCCCAGCATGGGGCTCCTGCAGACCTCCTGGGCCCATCTCCCCTCCCACTGTGATAGTTGTTATGGGGTCCCCTGACAATCATTCTTGCTTGGGGCCCTTCTAGCCCTTGGCCCGTCCTGGCAGGGGCTGCTGGGACCCTGTAGCTTTGCCCATCCCTGATCATTGGGTCTTCTCTCCAGGGCTGTTTCTCCCCCAAGCCACACAGGGGTTGGGCCATTGGGAACAGGGACCAGAGCTCTGACCCCTGCAGGGACCTGGGTCCTCTCGGGGATCTTGTCCTTGCAGGCAGTGCCATGGCAGTGCAGT
>NW_009218652.1:749-967 GCF_000690835.1 Fulmarus glacialis
CAGCCCCACACCCAACTGCGCCATCGGGACTGAGCTAGGAGTTGGAGGGCTTTGCTGCTGGCCAGGGCACAGGGGTCTCGGGGTCACGCCGCAGGAAAGGTGCTGTGCCACAGGGGCAGGAGGCAGGTGGTGCTGCGGTGGGGTCGAGCATGCCGGGGCTGCGTCCAGTTGTTGCTCAGGAAAACCCCACTGTGGGTGGTGGTATTGGTTGGTGCTGC
>NW_009218652.1:998-8591 GCF_000690835.1 Fulmarus glacialis
GAATAGTCAGTGTTGCTGTAGGCTGTGACACCTGTCCCTGGGCCAGGCTGGGGGCCATGTGGGGTGGCAGGAGGTCTGTGGCACCACATGGGGTGTCGCTATGGCGGTCCACGGGTGCCTCCCTCTGGGCTGGCTGGTGCTAAGTGCCACAGGGAGCTGCCCCGGGCAGGTTTCTCCCTTCTCTGGGGGCGATTTCTGGGCACAGGGCTGGCCCTGCTGGGGACCCTGTCCTCTGTGCAGGGGCTGTGGGGTGGCCATGGCTACACCAGGCTGAGCTGGTTGATGACAGCCCGGGACCTGTGTCCCTGTCCATGTGGGAGCCCCAGCCCAGGCTGATTTGGCTGCGCAGGTGTCACTGCCAAAACCTGTGAGGGTGACATAATCCTCAGGTGTGAAGGTTTCAACAGTGGGTTTGTAGGATGCTGTAGTACACAAGGACATGGAGGCTTTGTTTCCATGAATTTCTTTATTACAAGCTACAACAAATCACGACTAGTAAAGCAAGTACGTACTTAATGATCACTTACCTATAGGCGCACGTATATGTATTATTTGAGGTGTTACCGGCATGATGCTTGCCAAACCACTGCCAGGAGCAGGGGTGATGAAAAAGCCTCGTCACAGGTGATCCATGTCACGGAGTCAGGACTCAGCCAGGCATCCCTGGCGAGGGTCGGTCGGTCTGTCTCTGTAAAGCAGCTCTAGCAGATAAGCTCATCTTGGTTAGGTACCATGTTACTTTTTATACCTTTTTAATGTAGACATGTTAAGTGGGTGTAGGACACCACTTGACAGAGCAGCTGTTGCTTGAAGGTCAGCTCGCTCTTGTCATGGTTTCTGTGCTGGCTGTGGTTGCAGTTGGTGTGTCCTGACTCACAAGGAGTTCTTGGCTCCCTGCTGAGCTCATCAGCGATGCCTGGGGCTCCTGGCTCAGCACTTGTCCTCTTGGCCAGTCCTTTATTGGTGTCACATCCCGCCTGTGAGGAAGGAGGAGGTAACTCAGATTCACAGATCCCTTCGGGTTGAATTAAGGTGAAATGACACTCAAGGTCCAAGCACACACACTGATTTTAATGAAAGATTTCAGAAACAAGTTTCTCATCCAGTCTGGCACCCCAAAATATCCAGTCTTTTAGAGAATTTAAGTAAGCCTTGCAGTTACTCACCACACGTGGGGTCTAAGCCTTGCATTACAGAGAGAGAGAGAGAGGAAGAGGCGGGGAGAGAGGTCACCAGCCCTGGGTCCAGCATTGGGCTTGCCGACAGGGGATATTTCTGGTTTGTAGGAGCGCTCGTCCAGAAATCCCACCCCATGGCACTTGCCTTCTCCTTTAATATTCGTTGCTCACTACAGACCGCCCCTCTGCCACAGTGGCAGTTTCATTTCAGGGCCGAGCTCAGAGAGTTTCACTTCAGGGTTTTTGCATCTTGCGAATGTTTGAGACATTCTTTGGACAGGCTCAGGGGCTCTCAAACCCTGCTCCCTTCCCGAGTTTCATCTCCTGCCGTTGTCCGCACCCTTCTTAGCAAACAGTTCTTTGTTCCAGGGCATTACAAGTTCGCCTTGCTGTTAGACTGTTTGTTCTTCCCGTCGGTCTCCTACAGCACCCCGTGGCTTAAACACTGCAAGATCTTCTTCGACCGCTCTGATCTGTACATAGCAGACAGAGGGAGAGAGAGAGGATATAAGGCAAGAAAACATGCATCTAATTGCCTCAAGGCCTATCATTTGAGACAAAAATATATTTAATATATTAAGGCCAATATTTACAAGCCATTTTCCCCACCCCATGAATCCGAGAGATTTCAGCAGGGAGGTAATCCATGATCTGGGGCCAAGTCCTTCAAATCAGTCTGCCAGCTGTATTGCTTGGAACAATTCTCCAGTCTTATTGGCAACCTCCTTCACCTTTGCGCATGCTTCTTCTATAGAGGTGGAGGCATTATGGATGGTGATACAGCATTCCTCTTCTGTTAAATTTAACATTCCACATACTCCATGTTCTTTCAACAACAGCATATCTAGAGCTAATCGATTTTGCAGAGTCATCTTTGACATTTGTTGAACTTGTAGATTTATCTCCCCAAAAGCATATTGTGTCCAATTACTCAAAACATGTACTTGCCAAGTTAAATTCTCTACTGATGTTTTTCAATGGCCACACTTGGTGCAAAGACTGCCTCCATTTTTAATGCAAACGTTTGTCCAAAGGTGTAATAATCGGGTATTTGTATTCCCATTATAACCTCCCTTGCATCTGCCGGGCTACCGCGATCTCTACGTGCCCTATTTTGGCGAGATGTAAAATTAAATACTTTGGAGGGACACATGGAGGGGAAGCCAATAGAACAGTGCAATCCAGCCATTTCATACGTATTTAACTGTGATACAACTTTCCATCGGAACATGCCCGTACCATTCCTCGCGGGGCTGAATACCTTGCCTGGAAACAATCAAATGGGTCGTCTCGAGGTATCTCCTGTTGCTTTCTGTCAGAGTTCCAGACCTTCCGTCAGTCTGAGCCATGCGTGATTGGAATGCCACAGGAGAGTGCTGTTTGGGGATCTTTAAAGGAGCCATTACATCGGTCATCCTGATTCCGATAACCATAATTGGGATAACCCCAACAAGTACACATATCCCGAATGAACACAAATTTTCCCAAGTAGAATTGTTCGGGAGTTGATACAAAGCCCTTGAGTACCCGATCCATGTCCCGTTATTCCTCCATGGTTGTCCCTCTTGTTGCTCAAGAAAAGGGGATTCAATTATTCCCCATGTGATGTTTTTCCCTGTTTGGTTAAGACCTTTTAACTCATTTTCCAATATTTTTGTAAGATTTAAACTAATCATTGTAAATTTGAATCCCTCTGCTGCCGAACAGGGCAACACATATCTCCTGGTCTGTCTGGTTCCAAATATGCATAAATCCCTGTATCAACTCCCAAGCCAAATTGGGGGATTTACCCCATGATCCCATTACCCCAAAAGTGATGGAGAAAAAACAGGTTTTCCAATCCATCTTTCCTGACAAAATCAAACAAATTATACAAATAACAATTCACACTGCGATTGCAAACATGGGTCCCACGACGGCTTGTCCACAATCTGTAATATACATATATACAAAGCAGAGAATAATCAAAAAGACGGAATCGAATATGGCCGTCCTTTTAATCACTCTCTATTCCACACAAATGAGAATGGTCAGAAGGACGGCACCATCCACCGAGTATGGATTCAATGGTCCTTTCCGTGGGCATCTGTAGTTACCCACGTGTTTATATAGATAGGGATCGTACACCATTTCCTGATAGTTTCTTGTTGTGCAACTTCCACTAGGGTGGGGACTCTAACCTGCATCTGGTTTCAAGGCCTTGTAAGGGTTTCCTAAAATGGCTGGTTGTTGCCGTATGATTTTCTCAGCTTCCTGTAAGGCTAGGCTAACCACAAAGAGGCCTTGTTTTCCAAATTAGGTAGTGTTTCTCCACATCTTTGCAGTTACACAAACAGAACCCAATAGGGCGAACCAGACCCTCAGGCCCGCGTTGCCTCATGACTGGGTCGTTCAGCATGGGGAAAAGGTGGGGGCATCTTCCCTCTGCCTTTCCATGCTCGAATAAGCTTCTCTAGGGACTTAGTAGGCATACCATGCATCAAATCTCAGGGAATCCCCTTTTCGATCCCCTCAGCCCACAATAGGTTTCTCTTTGCCTTTGAGGCTCTCGGGGGAGGTCGGTTTGCCCATTCCTCAGTGGTCCTCAATTTTATAGCTCCCCCACCTTGGCCAATGTCGGTCTTAATTAATGGCTTCTCTACTTCTTTCCAGGGTAAAGTGTTTCTTCTTGGCTTGGATTCTGTTTTTCGGTTAACTGCGCTGAACCTGCAGATTCCTATTGGTTATCAGGAACAAAATCAAGATCTGCCCGATCAGATCCTTGCCCCTCTTTCTCCAATTCAGACCACAGAATTTTTTCTCGGTCCAACACACTTAACAGAGCCACGTAGAGTCACTGAGTGGTGTTACGTTCAGCAGCTAGCTGGCTCCGCAGTTTTTATTTGTTCTCACAGGGACTTTACTATTTCATCATTCATTGCCCCTTCTCCTGGGCCGCCATTAGTACTGCTCCTAATACAGCACGTGCTGTGGCTTCACTCTTCCCTTTTCATACGTTTATTCCTTCTTAGGGGTTATAAGCTTATCTACTACGGCTTTTGGATTGTGCCAACTGGACAGGAAACTTGCCTTCTCAAGTGGCAGAGTGTGCTTTATATTCCTTCAACAACAATGGAGGGGAGTGGGGCAGTCGAGCACCAGCAGTCCCCGGGCAGCCATAGCTCCCCACCGCTCGGACCTCTCCTGGCTTACTGCCGAGAGGTCACCTCCCGACTCTCCCCACCTGCATTCCTCAGGTGGAGAGTCGGTATCCCTCACCAGCTTTCCCAGGTAGAAAGTCAGTACCTCAAGGACCTTTAAACATTGAGGGGATCCTGTCCGTGATGCCAATTTAATGTCACGTCCTGCCTGTGAGGAAGGAGGAGGTAACTCAGATCCACAGATCCCTGCGGGTTGAATTAAGGTGAAACGACACTCAAGGTCCAAGCACACACATTGATTTTAACGAAAGATTTATGAAACAAGTTTCCCATCCGGTTTGGCACCCCAAAATATCCAGTCTTTCAGAGAATTTAAGTAAGCCTTGCAGTTACTCACCACACACATGGGGTCTAAGGGGAAAGGGAGAGGGATCACCAGTCCTGGGTCCAGCATCGGGCCTGCCAACGGGATATTTCTGGTTTGTAGGAGCGCTCGTCCAGAAATCCCACCCCATGGCACTTGCCTTCTCCTTTAATATTCGTTGCTCACTACAGACCGCCCCTCTGCCACAGTGGCAGTTTCATTTCAGGGCCGAGTGTTTCAGGACCAAGCTCAGAGAGTTTCACTTCAGGGTTTTCGCATCTTGCGAGTGTTTGAGACATTCCTCGGATAGGCTCAGGCGATCTCAGCCCCCTGCTCCCTTACCGAGTTTCATCTCCTGCCGTTTTCAGCACCCTTCTTAGCAAACAGTTCTTTGTTCCAGGGGATTACAAGTTCCCCTTGCTGTTAGATTGTTTGTTCTTCCAGTTGGTCTCCTACAACCGGGTTGCCTCTGTGGCTGCTCCTGCACTTGGGCTGAGGGACTGCTGGAGCAGGGCTGGCTGGGCCAGGGGGCTGCCCCCGTTGCCTCTCACTGCACTGTCCAAACACAGGTGTTGCGCAGGCAATGCCCAAGGGGGGCCAGTGCTGTGTAGGGAGCTCCCACAGCCCCCCCAACCAAAGACCCTCCCCAGCGGTTTTTGCCTCGTATTTGGGGGGCTGGGAGCTGTGAAGGGAGTTCAGGGAAGGTGGAGTGAGAGCTGCCAGGGTCCGACCTAGCTGCACCCCGTCGGTAGCCTCAGTGCTGCTCCCTGGTGTTTTGTGCTGTGCTGAAATAGACCCTGCTTAGTGGAGGGGTTTGAGCAAGATGCTCTTTCTCGCCTGCCCTTCTGGGGAGAAATGTGATTCTTCTGGCTGAGGAGGGGACAGGCATCTCCTGTGGGGTCTCCAGGGCTGGGCTGTTCACCCGGGAGCTCTAACTGTTTTTTCTCCCCTTCACAGGGAGGGAGGAGACTCTGCTGCTTTGTGCTGCTGCTGCCTCACCCGCAGCCTGTGCCCTCTCACAACGGGGCTGCCCCAGGAGAGCAGGCAGGACCCCCATCTCACTTCTGCCCTCACGAACTGGACTGGGAGAGACCCTCCATGCAGACAGGGGCACATGGCATGGATTTAATCCCTGAGGGAAGAGGCTGGGCTCCCTGCTCGCAGAAGGATGACTCGCCTCCCTGCTGGAAGAGCTTCTTGTTGGGGACAGCCCTGCCTGTGCCTGCCTGGCTCCTAGGTGACAGACACCCTGGCTTGTTACAGCTCCAGCTGATAGACACTCCAGCTACAGCTACTGGATGCTCTGGAGAAGAGAGGCTCCTGCTCCAAATCGCAGCTCTGGCTACTGTACAGTTGGGATGAGATGCTCCGCCTTTGCTTAACAGACACTCCAGCTATACTGCAGCTCCAACAGATGGATGCTTGGGCTTCGCTGAGTTTTAGGTAATTCCAGCTCCAGCTTCTGCTCCTGGACACTCCAGACATGAGGTGCTCCTGCTTGCTACAGCTCTGGCTGATGGGCACTTGCGCTTCAAGTAGTTTCAGCTCCAGACAGTGGATGTTCCAGCTCAGGTTCTTTGAAGCCCTGAGTTATTTTAGCGCCAGCTACTGCCCATGCTGGAGAAGAGATGCTCCTGCTGCTTCCAGCGCTGGATTGTAGAAGCTCCTTCCTGTTACGAGCTAATTAAAGCTCCACCCCCTCATCTGACAAGCTCCACCTAGTTACAGCTCTGGCTTAACTGCTCCTTCTTCTTAAAAGCTAATTAAAGCAGCCTGCGCTTTTGGCAAGGTTGTAAATCAATCATTGTCATAACTTGAATATTAACTGTCATAATTGTACATTTTCTAAATATTGTTTATTTAATAACTAATCTGGTGGTTGTACAAACCTTGACTAAAGAATTGGGGAAAAAAAGCACCTTTCGCCCCACAGACTAGCTCAGATGTTAAGTTCGGCCTGGTGCATGCCAGCCTCCCTAATTTCGGGGACGAACACGACCAGACTCCCGCATCTGGTGGGGAGGTCACACACCCTGCCCACCCCCCTCCCTGCCTTATCCCCAATGCCCTGCCATTCCACCCCCCGACACCTGCCCGACATCCCCCCTGAGCCTCCATTTTGGGGGCTGAAACCTGCCGATTGAACCTCTTTTTTCAAGTCCCCAAAATTCATGACTTACTCTTTTCCTGAGCATCAGAAATGCAGCACTTGCCCTCTGTTTTTGAGCCCCCAAAACAGAGCACTTTGTCTCAGTTTTCCAGCCTGGAAAATGAAAGAAAAACAATCTCTGTTTGCAAGCTCTGAAAACGCAGGACTTGCTCTTTTTCTGAGCTTCAGAAACACAGGGCTCTGCCCCTGCTTTTGAGACCCAAAACCAGCCCCCAGAAATTGTTTTCAAGGACCAAAACCACAGCATAGTCTCTGCTTTCAAGCAACAAAAATGCAGCACTTAGCCTGCATTTTCAGTCCCTAAAACACAGCACATAAGGTTTTTTTCTGAGCCCCAAAGCCACCAGACTAAGTCTCTGTTTTCATTCTCTGAAAACACAGGACTTAAGCGATTTTCCAGCTTCAGAATTGCAGGATGACTCCTCTGGTTTGGAGCCCCAAAAATGCAGCCCTTAGTCTGCATTCCAGGGGCTGAACACCTTGCACTGAACTTCTGTTTTCCAAGTCTGTGTCCGATGTGTTATCAGTGGGTGGGAGGAGAGTAGCCCATGTACAGCCCTGGGGCCCCAAAGGCACTTTCAGGGAGTCCTTGGGAGCTGGGGTGGGGGACACCCTCCCTGCAGGGAGAGCCCGGCCCCGTATCTCTGTGGGGTAACACCAGCACGGGCAAGGGGTCACTTTATTTCAGACTTAGTTCCCTAGCACCACTCGCACCATCTCTCACACACCCTAACCCCCCCG
>NW_009218653.1:0-48280 GCF_000690835.1 Fulmarus glacialis
ATGACGTCATATGGTATGGAATACCCATTTGGGCAGTTTGGCTGTGCTCCCTCCCAGCTTCTTGTGCACCTGGCATAGCACAGGAAGCTGAAAAGTCCTTGAATTAGTATAAGCAGTACTTAGCAACAATTAAAACATCAGTGTGTTATCACATTATTCTCATGCCAAATCCAAAACACAGCGCTATACCAGCTACTAGGAGGAAAAATAACTCTATCCCAGCCAAAACCAGGACAGGGGAGTGCATGGAAATGGTTTATAAAAGGAAGAGACCAGTGTATCGGTGGAGTCAGGAGAGTGTTTGCCTGTTACCATTTTGGAATTCTGCTTCTAAGTTGGATCATCTTCCCCACTTCCACTAGCGGGACTGTAAATCAGAAAATGCAACGGTGGGAACTGAGTAGTTGTTAGGTTCTAGTTTAATCTTTTGATACTCTGAATATGCTAGTATATTAGCATTCATTGCATATTAGCTTCCCGCCCCCCTTCTTTTACATATATATTTAACTCTGAATTTCTCGAATTTACAACTGTTAGCCTGGAGACAGCCGCAAGATCTTGACATGTTTCAAGGTTACTGAAATTGTATGCTCCATTCATCTTAGTATATCCACTTTTCCCTATGCTTCTTCTGAAAGCCGGCTTCAGAGTTTGTGCAAAATATACATTTGCCTGGCAACACGAATTCAACTCATCTGTACCGGTGGTAGTTTCACTTCCTGTCACGTTTTTAAAACAAAGCAGAAATCTGTCACTGCATTTCATAGGGAGTCAAAATAACTTGTGCATATGAGGTTTGCTCTAAAACTACTAACTCTCTCCAGACATTGAGATTGTTGTTGTTCCTGGTTAGGTTAGGTACACATTAGTTGCTGAGCTGCTCCTGCACATGAAAATTGGTACATCTGTGTATTTACAGAAATTCAGTTTTGATTAGCTGGTGGCTAAGCTTAATGATCACACTATGGATCCAAAGTTCTCATTTCATTCAGTCCTAGGGTACTTATCTTTGATTTGAAACATTAAAATCCCTTTTGATAGGGACATAGACATGAAATTGGGCAGGTAGTTCCTCTTTGTCACAATTTGAAAGTATACTGGATAACTAGCACTCTCTCAAATTACATTCCCATGTATTAAAATTCCTCTGAGATCAGCTGATCTAATTAATTCAGGTAAAACTAACTCACATGCAGAAAACGCAACAGCAGCATCAGATCAGCGAATCTGAGTTTAAGTTATTTTTCAGTTCTCTTCTTATTTTAAGACTGAAGATAATAGCTCTGTTTTACCCCTCCTGTGCAATAAAGCATTTTAACACTGCTCTTGAACAGGTCTCAATTACTGGAAAAGTTGCAGTATGAAGGCAACAGGAGCTCTTGTGAGAAAATAACGGCTTAACAGTCTTTATGATGATGAGTCATGGGGCAGAAAGATCATTTTCATCTTCTTTTGCATAGCCTTGAGGACATTGCAATTACTTACAGAACAATAACATTACCCCAGGCTCTTCTGGAAAGCCTGGTGATGCCATAATGGCCAGCAGCAGACAAATAGTAACAAATAAGCAAACAAAAAGGTGTGTGATACAGTCTCTATTAAAAAGATAAAAGGAAGGGGTGAAAAGCACCAGGCATGAGAGCGATTGCCACCATTGTTTACCAAATGGAAAGCATATTATTTTCTTCTGAATCCATTCATGGGAAATAAAGCACTAAGTAAGTAAGAAAAGTAAACTGAACTTGGCGATGCTCAGCACAGGACTTGCCTATAAACTCTGTACCCTAGATATGGTTCTTCCTAGAGTTTGGGAAAACTGGGACCTTTATTTTATGAATAATAGCAGATTAAGCAAAAGCAGAGGTTTTTTCTACAGATTTTGCTTTCTTGAACTGTGTAAGAGAGTCTGCTGATATCCAGACAGAGACAGAAATCTGAAAGGTTAGTCACTATCATGGTACACTCATTAGACAGTTTTACTTGTTGGCATGCTGTGAAGCAACGAAAGAAATTAAACGTTATGGGTTTGAATAATGGTATCTCTGAAATAGTACAAGGCTGACTGACGAGGCAAAATGCATCAGTGCTACTGCTTAAATTTTCAGTTTACTTTACTCAGTACACCTTTCCTCTGGAATATTAAATGCATCGAGCATTTTGTCTAATTCGGCCCTTGGATTCCTCTTATGCCAATAATAAGCTGGAAATGTATTACGAGAGCTAAATCAGTTCCCATCTCACCTATCTTCCCTATTGCCTAAGCATTTTTTTTACATGCCACCCACCTGAGGTTGATTGACCCTTGAGTTTCTGGCATGTTCAATAGATAGCACAAGTGATTTAATAACATGACCTGAAAATGAAAGCTTGAAGAGAGAGC
This sequence comes from Fulmarus glacialis, assembly GCF_000690835.1. Lineage (NCBI taxonomy): Eukaryota > Metazoa > Chordata > Aves > Procellariiformes > Procellariidae > Fulmarus > Fulmarus glacialis. Next base: position 2,381 of record NW_009218653.1, read on the forward strand.
TTTGTTTGTCCAGCTATTAGCTGAGGACAGGATTTATTCACTTTGTCTCTCCTGTATACATTTATCTCATTAGGGTTGTAGTCCAGAATTCCTGCTATGGGAAGATACCATTAGCAGTCCCTAGAAAACAGGAAATTAAACTGCATTTTAGAAAAAGTTCTGACAACCTCAGCAGTGCCATGAAGCTCCTCGCTGTCCGGGACCACTGAGGGCAGCTGCGGGCGAGCCCTGCGGGGGCTGGAGCCAGGACCCGACAGCACTGCCCAGGGAGGCTGTGCGGCACCCTCGGTGACACTCACCCCTCATAAGGGGCTTCAGCTTTTGGTTTTAGGGAGCCTTTGGAAGTGTGCCTTATGTTACAGCCATGTCATCTACTGGTTTTGGAGTTCATACAACAACTGCCATCTTTACAGCAGGATTCAGTATCTGTTTATCAGCTGTGCAAAGCTAGTTCCCATCCTGATCTAATTGTTGTAGATAAGTTGCTCATTAATGCTAAAAATAAGACTCTTTGTATTAATGTGCATTCTGCGATATCTTTAGCCCAATTGACTCAAAGATAAGAACTTCCTTCTGAATTACTAAATATCAGCTAAACTGTCTTATCTCCTGTTTTTTATATTTTTAATGGACAAACATTTTTGATCTGTGGAATCACGTGTTAGAATGAGTTGATAGCTTTGTCATATTTTTACCAAACTCTTAAGTAACAATTCTTAGTTCTAGTCTCTCCTTTTGGTATCTCTTATTATTTTAGTATTTCAGAACAACTCATAATGTAGCATTTCTGAAATTTCACATCTCTTTCTCAGTGGTAGGTAATTTTCCTTTTGTTTTCAGCTTGTGACTGTGAAAAGTACAAGACAAGTTGCATTTGGGTTGTCTTGCTGCTCTTCTGTTTTTGAAAACCTGAGGGTTTGTTGTTGGTTTTTTGTTTTGTTTTTTAACTGGAAGATGCTAAACTACTTTATCCCTGTTCCATGCTGCATTTTGTTTGTTAACGTGTTGACAGTGGGGAGCTTCTGCAGGACTCTCTCTACTATGAGTTTTCATTCACATAAATGACGTTCCTTGTCAGTAAATCAAAATAATCTCTAATTTGTTGGGTTTTTCTTTTAATCTGCTGCTAACTAAATGCACAGGGTTTAATCAGTTCTAACGCATTTTCCACATCCAACACAAAGCGTTTGTGAGCTGACATTTGCCATCCACAAACTGCTTGCGCAAATCAAGCTTCCTAGTTGTCCTTGTACAGACTTTCTATACAGTTGAGATTTCCTTTATTCTGTTCATATGTCCTAGAAATTCAGAGGGTTTCTAATACCACAGCCTAACTTGAAGATATCATCCAAGTCTTTATTTCTCTGATAAAGGAGCCTGAACCAGAATCTGCTTTTTTCAGACAATGAAAGACGACGTTTATCCTGAATATACTTAATGGCAACTCTGAGCCGTGCAAAGCTAAACATAAAATTAGTTTTTACCTACTTTGGAAATTCCAATCTTCTGATTTCCTGAATCTAACAAAGTTGCTGGGAATTTTGCCACAACTTCAGTAGGGCCAGGATTTAATTTTTAATTATAGATGTCAGTGGTTTAACCTTCAGTCTTCTCTATTCTACCTTCTGTATCTAGCATGTCATGTTTTCAAAACGTTTCGAAGTCCCACAAAAGCCTTGTCAAAAAACACAGACACATTAGAAAATCTCAAGTTACAAACAATGTCAATAACATGTCTGCAAAACTCGGTTTCTGCACTGGATCTGTTTGCTCAAACTCAGCTCTGTTACATTAACTTTATTACCCTTTTATACAGAGCTGTTTTCATTTGGCAACATAAATACCAATCCTCAGTTCTTCCAGCCACCCAAAAAAAAAAAAAAAAAAGAAAAAAAAAAGAGATGCAAAGAGAGGAATAGGAAAAAGAAAGAGAGTTTTGATTATGCAATACAATCAAAAGCACCTGTGCTGGAATTCATTAACTCCATTGAGCAGGCAGCTGCATATTTGCAACATCCTGATGAGGCAGGGGAAAAAAAGGAGAGCAGATGACTGACTGTACAGATTGGAAAACATAACAAAACATTTAAAGTGCCTTGTTTTCTTACTCAGGCATTTGATTATCCTGTTTCCCTTTTAGAACTGCTGATTTCCTTGTATTTCTGTATATACAGTATGTTTGTATAGTTCATTTTACAGGTATCTTCATTATAAATACAAAAGAATACTGGAATAATGTTTTCCAAAAAGTACAGCTTACACTACTGGTTCTGCAAAGTTGAATACTTGAAGTAGTGCTGAACACCTTTATTCTGTAAGTTTATAATTTAGGAAAGACCATTCTAATTAGCAATCGTCCTGGTCACATTAGGCACCTTTTTTTTTGCTTATCCTGTTTCTATTCCTATTTTCCCTATTCCAAATTTCTCTGTGCTTTATGCTAGACGGATAAGTTTATAATCCACGGAAATTTTACTTGGACCTCTGTCATGGCTTGCAGCTGTGGAAGAAGTCCATCTTCCTGATTCATACACCTGTTGTGATTAAAGGTCATCAGGTGGATCTTGACCTCACTATCTCCTTTTGGCCTCTGCTAACAGTGATTATATAAGTTATTTTCAAGCACTTAATGGATTCTTCAAGTGGAAATTCTGAAAACACCTGATCACAGATGTCTGCTACAAGTAACTTCTCTGATGCTGAGGGAAGACTGTAGGTACTAATGCTTCCTCAGAATATATTAAATTCTACTCATGTTGCCTAAGGCATCAGGCATGTGTGAGGAATACGGACTTGACTAATGGTCTCTGAAAGCTGGAGCATTGCAAAGTTCCCTATTTCCTCAGGTTTAGCAAGGGAAAATGGATGCATGATATTAGTCACCTAAACTTGAGTGGGATTTTCCAGTAACACCTTTATAAATGAAAGACTTTAGCAAGCCTCTGTGATGCACTGAGTTTTGTCTCTTACTGAGATATTGTGTAACAGGACATAAGCAGGAATTACTGGCAGTATTTGGTCTGCATGTCTGTCTGCCTGTATGCAGCATCGTGTTTCGCATTATGATTTGTGGTTTGTTTATAACTTTTTGAGACTAATTCATCTATATAGAGTACTCCGTAGGTTCCACTTGGAGTGGAAAATAAGTGTATACACATATCCAGAACTCCACATACCACATTCAGATCCCTCATATGTCAGAGTGTTCCAGAAATAACTCTATTGAGCTCAGTTAATTGACATTGAGTTTGTATAACTGAGAACAAAAGTAGGAATTGACCTCTTTTCTGTCATCTCACTGGTAAGATCATGTTTACTAACATAACATGCTGCCCAAACAAGTGTTGTAAAACAAAGAGAAGAACAAAATTGAGAAACAGAATGGCTGAAAATGAGTCTCAAGCATTGAAATACTACTGAACAATATATTTCCCTAAAAAAATAGTCTAGATATAATTTCTCTTCTCAAAATCTCTTAACATTACTTTCTTATTATCTCTTTTGTTTATTACTACTTGATTAAAATAGTTAAACTTTTTTGTCCTTTAAAAAGACTCTTATTTCTCCTATATTTATTTTAAAGACAATCATGTTATTAATGTGGCTTTATTAGCACGTTTGATGTCAAACACCTCCTTAGATAGGCTTTTTCCCTGGAAAGAATTTACTACATGAGTTGTCCTACTAAGGCAAATACAGCATTGAACAACTGAAGCAGCACAGTTAGCGGCAAATTTGAAAGATGAACACAGCAGCATCCATGAGGTATTTGTTATGTGACTATGGCTAAACCAAAATAACTGCCAAAGTTTCACATCCCAAGCAATTTGTTTCAGACAAATCATTGTACAGACCTACAGCTGGAAAACGTCTTTGTGCATTGTGGGCCACAAGGGGAGTTTAGGGGATGCCAAGGGCATGTTAAGAAAGCATGTTCTAGGACCCCTGAAGGCATATCTCTGAGCTGGTACATTTGCTTAATACCCTATGGGTCCAAACGGAGATACTTGGGATCCCAAAGCAACAAACCTATATTAGTCTGACAATGTACCTAAGGTGGTAGGGCCCCGTCTTTCTGTGAGGTTAATTAGCATGTTCATGATTATACTGTTTCCCAGTTTCAGACCTAGCTCAGTCAGCTCTAAGACAGATATCTCATTGTATGGGCATAATGCTATGTATTTCAGTGTTGGTCACCTACTTTTTTGCGCCAGTTTTCAGTTGTTAGCCCTCTTTTGGTGCCAATATATAACTGAAATCTGCCCTTCCCCAAGGAAATTGAGACATCCCTCCTTGATATCAAAGTAGACAGAACACTTATGTGGATCCTCAGCCTGTCTGATTCAATCCTAGATCTTCTCTATCTTAGATGAATTTGCTACTCCTATATAAAAGCTCTAATTAATAGGCTATAGATACAGACATACACAGATTCTGACTCTCTTGTTTTCTTGCCTGCTTGAGGATCTTAACATCTGAGTATGTACGGCTGCCATCAGAAATATAAGAAACTGTACTGGTCCACAATTTGGAGGTGATTTTTACCAAATTCTATCTTGTTTTGCTTGTTTCCATATTTCCACTTAAATAATCATTTTTTATTAATAACTTACTAGAAAGCCACATTTGCAACAATTTGCCAAAAAGCTGTTGGATGCTCTGTGTTTCTGACTTTGGTAGGTGACACTAGAAGCTTTGATGTATAATTTTAGCCTTGTTAGCAGTCCAACTGGGTGACCCTGTGTTCTATAACTTATCAAAACGTTTGCAAAAAAAGTTGGTACAGTATGTTTGACTTCCAAGGAGTTATTTTTTAAAATTTAAGAGCAAACAGGCTATGCTGCCATGGAGTAAGAGAGCTGTTTTTCCTCATGAATTAATAACTGATGAAAAACTAACAAAAAAAAAAAGGACAGAAACAAATTATGGAAAGCTATTAGATTGTCCACAGAAATCTGCATTGGGACTTTCAACTTGCTTTTCAAGTTTAAAACAGTCAAAACTGGAGTTGACCATGAAGAATGGCAAGAAGATCTCAAAACACTGAATGACTTAGTGGTAAAATGGGGGATAAAATCCGGTGTGACTTGAGAAAATATGGAGAAAATAACTCTAATGAAATATATACAGTGATGGCTCTGAATAATGTACTGATACTCAGGAGAGGGATTTTGAAGTCATGGATACTTCTCTGAAAATGTCAATCAATATTCATTTCTAGTCAAAAGAGAGAATTGTATGTTGAGACTTATTAGGAAAGTTGTTGATAAAAAAAGGAAATGGCACTATATAAATCCCTTATACGCTGCTAATTATAAACCCTATGCAAGTTTAGTACCTCCTAAAGTCCATTTTAAAAGGACTAATCAGAACCAGGAAAAATACAGAGGAAAGCAACAAGGATAGCCAAAGGAGGATAATGATACTGATTTGGGGCAAGCCACATATATTAGGATTCTTCACTTTGGAAAAGACATGAAGAAAGATATGAATCATACGGAGAAGGTGAATAGGGAATAACTATTCAGTTTCCCTTAACACAAAAACTGGCAGACACCTCATTAAATTACCAAGTATCTCATTTAAAACAACCAAAGGAAATTTTTTTGTCATACACCACGTAGCTACACAGTAGAACTGTGTGCTGTAACATGCTATATTGTGTAAAAAACCCATGAGTTTAAAAAACCCACAAAACTAGTCAAATTCATGAAGCATAGATCCATCAACTGTTCCTTTGTTGTTTTCCAGGTTACATTCTTCCACAATCTCATCCTCAGAAGTGTTCAACCTAGTTTTAGCCCAAAGGAGATTATAGACTCCACTGAAATGTTCATTCTGTGTCACGAATCTGCCAAAGACTGTATTCACTGCTTTCAAAAATCAATGTCATGCATAAATTCTAAAAAGTTTCTCTTGCAGAAAACAAACGCACAATAGCAGTTTCTCCAAGCTAACTTTAAATCTTACTCTCTAACAGGGCCTAAAATCCTTATGAAAGCCTCATCTGCTGTTCCTTCGCTCCAAAATGTCATGAATGTTAATTGACTTGTCAGTAGATATCCACCTGGGACCATTAAACAGTCTTCTATGTAATTTTCATTCATTTTATACCAATTATGCATACAAACACTTGCATTACATTAAAAGACTAAGGTTGCAATGTCAGTGATTCAAAAGTTGCCAGAATGAATGCTCATTGCATAACTTTCACTGGTCCCACTCCAAATAAGCATTGTAATGAAGTTTTGATTATATGGTTGCATATTATTTTTTCCACAGAACTCTGTTGCTAGGACCGTAATATGATATGCAGTTCTTTAGGCTTCAAAAAACATAAAACAATTTAAAAAGTTTAATGTATTGACAACAAAGCCCATCATGTGGTGTTTTCAGGCTAAGTCACTGGCATTGCAATCTTCAGATTCCTGCTCTTCCTGGCCAAACATCTGGGACTTGAACTAAGGGCTGCACTGGTACCCATTCTTATTGTCAGTACTGTCTCCCCAGGGAGATTGAATATGGAATTATAATTGCAGGGCAATCATCTATGAAGGGATGGATATGCTCAGTGCAAATGGAATTTTTACCAATTTCAGCTCCTAAATACCAAGAAACATCTGTTGAAGGCTGGCTTTCAAAATAAACACATTTGAGTAAACTATCATGAAATAGTAAAAGACATATCCCTGACACAAAGGTGACTCCAAGCTAAACTTCATCTGCCAGCTGAAAAGCTAATGTAGTCAGAGTTATATTTTGAAATATAAGACTGGAAAAAACCCAAACTGGTTTTCCATCACAAATATATCTTTGGCATAGAAAATTTCAGGCTTGGCATATAAAACTTGGCAGTGTTCCATGCAGGAAAATTTTGGACAACTGTACTAATTTTATATAATAATATATGTAAATGTATACAGCCAGTAACGAATAAAAAGCGGGAAGGTAAACAGTTTATTTATTGACTTGACAGATTCCAACATACGGTAGTTATAGAAATATTTTGAAATAGAGTTACTATTCTTTGTATGGAAGCTAGTAAGAAATCCATGTGACAAAAGCAATGAAGAGATATTGGTTTGTTTTATGTTACAGTGTATAATGTTAATTATTATAGATTACTGATTGTTATAAAATAATTTTTTTTTCATGTGAACACAAATATTCTTATGGTGGTTATGTTATATTGATTATTTGTTTGAGCAGAAGAGGAAGTGTATTTTTTAAATGGTAAATACAGATACTAATTCCAGGTCCTTGCTGTTACAGCTAAAGAAGATCTTGAGGGAACACAGGTCTTTAAAATCACCATTATGAAAAGGAATACAACTGAAGAGAATGGGCCAAAATGTTTACCTGTAATAGTTTGCAATGCTCTTGTAGTGTGTGTGTATATATACACACACACTTTTTTATAATAATGTGTGTTAGAACATGTTTACCTAAACTTTTACCTGCCTTACCATATGAATAAGTAAAATAGGATGAAATGTTTGTTTGTTTTCATGCTAATCTACAAGAAATCCCAAGGAATTTCTCTTTCTTGAGAAAGCAATATATGCCATATATAGTAAGAAATTCTTCGGTTTCTTGGAAAATGCCCTCAAGTGGAGGAACAGCTGTTTTACAAACATGAATGATTTTTTTTTTTCCTTTTCCCACATAGATGTTGTGACTTAATTTTATTGCAAATGCTAACAAAGCTCTCCCTGCTGATACCAGTACTCATGCAAGCTCTGTGAAAGTTGTTTACAGCATCATAACTAAAAGTTAGGTGAAGGATCAAATAGTCATATAACTGCCGATGCCTGGAAGATAAGCAAGAATAGGAATGGCTATGACTGACTGTTTCTACCTCTAGGGTTCTCTAACTCAAATCCATTAATTTTTTATTTTTGATTGATTTAATTGCTTTTGGTTTTCTAACAAACATTAAACCCAAATAGAAAAAAAAACGTAGCTTGTACTCACAAGTTTCACACTGAACCTTATCACACATTCACAGCGGGCAACTATCAAAGGAGGTGAAGGGAAAACAGGGAGAAATGGTGGAACAGGCAAGGAAGTAAAACTTAACTAGCGCGGGAGAGGGTCAGACTTACATGCTCTTTCCTACTTCTGGTGCACTTTTTAACACACTAAATATGTATTTACCAAGCAGTGAATAGGAGACATGTTGGCTGTCTCATAGCAGCAATTCTTTTCCAATTGCAAGTTGAAATGAAGAACACAATCTGTAGTTGAATTTACATGGGGAAATTTCATGGGTGTTAAACAGAGTTAGCTGCACTCTAATATTTGGCTTACATCCTTGTTAGAAATACCATCAGTCTCCAAATACCTTTAGTGACAATACACTCACTTTTCTCATCCTTTGGGATGAGGGGAGGAAAAAAGCCTTTCCCATAATTGTTTTTCATATGTAATCGTTTTTAAATGGGTCCTCCATTCTTTACAGGGTGTGTGTGGGCTGCACTGCAAAGCTTCATTTGAAAAAGCTTTATTAATCAGATTTTATTGCTTCATTAAATGTCTGTAAACACAAATACTAAGATCTGAACAAGTCTGTATGAGGGGGATGAGACAGAGTGGGCATTTGTCTGAATGAAGGAGTTTTAGCAAGTCCAGCATTGTGATGAAGAGAGCCAAAGTGCCATCTAGTGAAAACAATAACTGTTGATATAAAGAAAAGGTTAAGATCTTACTGAAGATTAGTTCAACAGTTTCAATTCCCAGATGTCTGTCTATAGCTAGTGTTTTATTAATATAATGTCTCAATTATGCAGCAAACCAATTATCACAATTATTCAAATCTGTGAGTACTCCATGAATTTTTGCAGTTGTTTTAGGAAAAATACATATTTTGATCCATTTTAGTTTTACAAAATGAAGCATGGTTAAGTTGTGCTGGAAATGCTGTGGTTATTCTATAGGGGACACTTTCCCTTCTGAGACACGAACACCCCAGTACGATGCAGAGTGTAACCTGTGAGCCATTACGCGGGACTGAACTACTTGAGGTCAATAAACAGTCCAATACTTTTCAGAAAAACAAGGGAAATTACATTGGGATCTTCCACCTGTCTCTATCCAACCCTCTCTCGAGTTCATCTGGTTTGAACAGATTCTTCAACACCAATTGCACGGGGCATTAATCTCTGAAATCATTAATGCTCAGAATCATTGCTTCTGGGGTATTGTCCGGTGGTAAATAAAAGTCTTTTTTTAAGAAATAAAAAAGAAGCTCCACTGAGTCATTATGAGGCAATCTGAGGTAATTAAACCTCAGATTAAAGGTAATCCGAGATGTTAAACCATTAGGCAAATGAATCATAGAATCATAGAATCATTAAGGTTGGAAAAGACCTCTAAGATCATCAAGTCCAACCGTCAACCCAACACCACCATGCCCACTAAACCATGTCCCTAAGCGCCTCATCTACACGTCTTTTAAATACCTCCAGGGATGGTGACTCCACCACTTCCCTGGGCAGCCTGTTCCAAGGCCTGACCACTCTTTCAGTAGAGACATTTTTCCTAATGTCCAGTCTAAACCTCCCCTGGTGCAACTTGAGGCCATTTCCTCTCGTCCTATCGCTCGTTACCTGGGAGAAGAGACCAACCCCCACCTCGCTACAATCTCCTTCCAGGTAGTTGTAGAGCGCGATGCGGTCTCCCCTCAGCCTCCTCTTCTCCAGGCTAAACAGCCCCAGTTCCCTCAGCCGCTCCTCATAAGACTTGTTCTCCAGACCCTTCACCAGCTTCGTTGCCCTTCTCTGGACACGCTCAGATTACCTTCTGATTTTCAAATACCAAGGAATGAAAAGAGCTTGCCATAGATTTGTGAGACAGAGTACACAAAGTATTTTTAACCTAAGGATTTTAGTAACTGTAAATATGGACACTTTTATAGAAATACTGTTTTCAGAGGGAAGCTGAAGCAAGTTAAGCTCAAGTCCTTCTCTCATTCATCCCGTGTTCCTGATCGTTTCACAACACTTAACTACTTTGTATCACTTTCTAATTGTAGTTCTTCTCTCCAGCCCTTCAACTATAAAAAAAGGCAAAACACTTCAGTGTCACAGTCTGAGTCTTGTGAATGTCACTTCATTCTGAAAAGTGAAACAGGCCAGGGAAATGCAATCATGGTTTAGTTATTGAACTGCTAACAATGTGCTTAGCATTGAATAGGATACGAAGTTGAGCCTTCCCCAAACTGCTTGTAACCGGAACAGTCAATGCACATATGTTTATAAATACACATTCCTAATACACACATGAAATTCCCAACAGCAGTGTTAATGTTGCAAAAGTTGCCTGCGTGCAAACTCCTTTGCAAATCTTCCTACCCATCACCTTTCTTGACATATCAGAATTGAACCTGACCCCCTGGGTCAATACTACTGGTATTTCTTATCTGAAGATACACTTGATAACTTGATATCCCGAGAGAAAGAATCTGAAGAAAGCTCCCTTTCCCCTGTGCACATGAACGATTAAATGAAAGATTTTTAAATTATCTGAATTACACAACGCTGACACCTTTTGCTTGATTTCCCTGGACTTACTATTTACGCTGTATCAAACACATTGCAGTATTTAGATTATCATGTCTTTCTTTTAATGAGTTTGTCATTTATTAGCGTTACCCGTAGTTCACATGACAAACTTACTTTACCTAATTAAAAGTTAATTATTGCTAATTTAGTCTCCCTTAATCTGCAAGTTTCCTGCATCAAACTGAAAGGGTTTATAATCACTACATAAGTCTACAGCATAAAAGAAACAAACTGTAACAGTAGTTTTTAATCAAGGATGTGTTCCTCTACTTATTTGACAAAAAAAAAGGTCCCTCTCTATAAATTGATTTAGGATTCCTTGCACTGGGGTTTGGAAGAACGTGAACAGCAGAGTAGTCACTGTAAGCAAATAGTTGTTAAAAGCATATTAGGAAAGGTTTGGAATGGTTCTATGAATGGGAACATGTAACAGGAAAATGAAAGGCTGACCACGACAAAGAATGGTGCAGAGCACAAAAGGGTGAAACAATCCCATTACCTCTGTTCCTGGGATGTATCCTGTTAATGCATCCCAGGACACTTGTGTCCCCTGGCACGTTAGAGCAATGATACAGGATCAGTGCCAAGCCTGTAAGTTCATTTATTAATTTATTCTACCTGCCATCAAAGCACAAAAAGAAACAGAACCTGACACTTTGGGGTTAGCCGATTTAAATTCTTCCTTACTTCTGTCTTTTTTTATTTTATTTTTAGTTTCCTCTTAGCATTACTTTTGAATGAGATTAAGCATGCTTAATCACTGAAAAGTTCCTGACACTTTCTATAAAAGCAGTAACATTCGCTTTTTGTTGTAGCTTATGTAGAAAGAGTAGAGTTAGAAACAATAAGTATTGAAGCTCAAAGAAAAGACTGAGGACTAATTTCTTTGAATGGTTTCTACACGTGCTACAGAGTTTCAGTACGTAACGCTGATCTCAATGTTTAATACAATACAGCTGGTAGTGAATCTTCTGTAAATCTGCTGTAGCATGCATTGCTAATTAAATAGTTCTGTCCTGCCCAAATTTCCTTTAGGGGTTTGCCTACCTTTCCTTATTTTCTGCTTACACACAGAATCAGTGATTTGTCCTCTATTTCCCCTTTCTGAAGCAAGTAAAAGTAAGCTGATCTAGAAAGAAGCAATAGGTGGATATTAGCTGCCATGGGGAAATGGTGGGGAAAGAAGGGGATACCAGAAGTGGAGGCATCCAGCCACCATCTTGTCTGCATACATAGAGCATATACTGCCTCAAACTCAGACCTGAGCTCTATTACAGCATATCATATACCTTTATATCGGGAAAGTCACAGTGTCAGATAATACTAAGTATACTGCCTCTGTTTGCCTACTGGGATAAGGATCTAACATCAAGTTATTAGGAATAAGAGTACTCACATCTTTCATATAGAAGCTTAAAATCCTAAGCTATTTAACTGGTATAACACCTAGAAGTTAGTGTGGGTAATTTACTCCTCTTGAGCAATCTTCAGTTCTGTGACTGTACTTTCAGATGTCAATGAAGTTGGCTTGGTTTAAAACCTTGTCAAATGTAAATGGAGGAAACCTTAACTATGGTACATAATTTCACTGCAAAGTTATTGAAAAAACCCACAAAAAAATCAAGTAGGCAAAAATCTAAAATGACACACTGAAAGGGTTTTTGTAATTCTTACAGAAGTATATATGCATAATCAGCAAGAGATGTGTCCATATGTTTTCTACATGCATTTTCTTGGTAACGAAAAAAGTCAATGCATTCTCATTATTTATACAGTTGATTTGAAAATTTATGTCTTTTGGAAGCAGGAAGACAGTCAAAATATTAACTAATGCCTTAAAAAGACAAGTCCCTGTGTGTTTGTTTCCTTCATTAATAATTTAGAAACAAGTTTGTGCTGGTTTGTTTCATAATACTTTCCCAAAAATTATTGAAAAGAGAAATCTATTTAATGAAAAATTACATTTTTTTAAATCTTTACCTTTTCTGCTGTAAAATCACTTGATAAATTATGTCAGGTCATATCAGCAGCATTGGACATGCAATGCAATGTGACTGATGGAGGCTGACAAGACATGCAACCCCATGATATGTTAATTGGATAGGGAGTGAGGTGGGGGAAGAAAGATGAAAGTGAGTTTGTCTCAGAAGACACGAAGTGAATACACATAGGCAGAATCACAACTGGCCACAGTGGTTGTCTTCTGGTAGTTTCAGCAGAGAGCTGAGAGTTGCCTGTCCTTTCATTTATGAAGCTAGACTTTTCATTGTAGACTGGAGGTGGACAAGGGAGATACTGAAATAAGCCTCCCTGATTTGTCTCACTGGGGAGAGCCCCACCCAAGGCTTATCATGTCCTGCTTCAAAACTCATTTTGAAAGTGCTTCAATGAGACTTCAGTCAGTGCTTAGACCTTGCAGAGCCTCACTGCACAGAGGAAACTTGCATGTTGTATAGCCATGGCTTTACATTTTTCAGTATCTCAGTTTGAAAGACTTTTTTTACCAACAAATATATTTTAACTTTAGCACTCAGAGAAGCATAAAGTCATTAGCATATGAATCATTTTACTTAAGTTCAAAGAGCTCTCAAGCTTCAAAGACATTTCATCGTTTGCAGAAAGCTAGTTTCACACCATTGCTTATGGTCTAGTGAGTATCAGTGACTCAGAAACACAGGGTTGTGTTGAATATGGAAGCTATATACGCAATGAGCAACCATAATTCCATTTTCTTGGCAAATGAGCATTAAGCCTACTTAGTACAATTTCAGTAATTCAAGATGGAGTGGAGACAAGGGGAGACACAGCTAGTGAGGAGTGTTGGTCTGTCAAGACAACGATTCTCATGTCAGTTATTCTGGCCATGACTCCTTAAGTTGCTAAGGATAAGTCAACATGGTATTTAATGTGCTGTCATACTGCACGAAACAGCAGTCATGCTACTTAGACACCAAGCTAAAAAAAGAAAACTACCTCTGAGAGTTATGTAAACCAAAACAATGCAAGGAATTTCTTCATCAAAGCTGCATCTGCTCAATTATGCCACCAAAAGCTTTTAACAAAAATTTGCTTTTAAGGAATAAATGTTCATTTACTGAGGAATATTGGGGTACTTTACACAACTTAGCAAAGCTGTTTAGTCTTCTGACTCCTGAGAGATAGGTAGCCTTTCTTTGCTTTTATGTTGACCACAGCACTGTAGCATCTGAGTTTCTCATAATAATTACTGAATACATTGTCTAACACCTATACAATAGTACCTATAATTATCCCTATTTACATAAAGTAACTGAAGAAAACAAAGGCCAAAGTGGCCTGGGTCCAAAGCCATTAAAATAAAACTATGGCAGGACTGGGACCTCAAGCACAGAACAAGCAAAAAGCAGGGCTTTTAACATTTTAGGTGAAAATTCTTTTCAGCAGCAGACCCAGCAATAAAATTAAGCTAGCACGTCCTGCTTCCAACTGCCTGCTTTAACTACTAAACATTCTCCCTATATGCTGCAATACCTACTTAAACATTGTAAAGATAACTCAAAACACCAGAGCAGCCACAGCTTGGCATTTGTTATAAAGAGTTAAAGATTCTTAGGTAGCTCTGAATATATTTGACAAGGTGATGGTTTGGTTTATAACTTATATATTGATGTTGGCTTCCTTTTTCCCTTACTCCTAGCTAATTAAAAGCATGCTTAAAAAACAGTATTCACAGTAGCTTGGAACTCACAGGAGTAGTAAAATTACTTCCAATAAGAATGTAAAAGTAAAGAAACCCTCCACAGTCTTGGCCTTAAATATTCTACAGATTTGTAACGAAGACAGTAGCTACCAAAAAAGATCATAAACTCTCACATGATAATCCGCACTTGAAATCTGCTTGATAAGAGTCCAACAAATAATTTATAATGCATAAATTCAGTGATGCTTTTCTGATTTGCATGTTGGTTTTGAATGGCTCTTCAGGGGTTTGTCTGCTTGCTGTTTTTTCTAATAGATACCTGGATATGTGCCACGGGTGTGATACTTGGGTATGAATATGCGATGACTAACTTCAAATTAGTTTTCCTCTACTATGCTGTTCCACTGCTTAGAAGTGTCTTTTTCAACAATTTTGCTATCAGGAAAATAATTTGCTAGAATTTATTACATACTCAAGTATTATGACAGGCAGGGTGATATAAAGGTAAATATAAACAACATTAATATAACAGAAACATATACTAACACAGTAAAAAAATCACTCACTTAAGTGTGAATGAATACATGTCAAAATGTCTTTGAAATATTGCCAGTCTCTTTTCCTAGAACAAGGGGAAAGTAAATTTTTTAAGATAGAAAATGGATTCTCTGATTTGCCTTCCAACTTTTATGATAAATCTGGTTTCCAAACTTCTAATTGCATCAGTTTACCGCAGTACAGTTTATCAGATACCAAAACCATTTGTTTTAATTTTTCATTATGAACTTGAGTTTTTCCAAATTATTTTTATTTAGACATTATCAAGCATGGTAACATGGAAAAAGGGATTCCCAAACCCCCAAATGCATGTCTTCCTCTTTTGTTGCAAATTTTGAGTGATTGAATCCAAGTTTTATAAATGCTGCTTAAACTATATTTGCCCATGGCATGCACAGTTATTGCTTTAACAGGAAAAACACATGCCCTTTCTACAAGGCAAAGGATCCTAGCTACAGTAGCATTAGCAGGCATCATTAGGACACTGCTAGGTACAGCTGAATAAGCTTTGCCTCTGTTATGTCATCTATCTTCAAGCTATTAAAAGTAACATTGTAAGCTGTTATGTAGTTGTCATATCAGGAGGAAGTCTTACTCTGATCTAATTAAGTTTTTCTGGCAACAGATAAAGACAGAGAATGGAAATAATTAAGCCCATATAGGTTATTCTCTTCTGCTGTTAAATCATTATTCAAGGAGAAAACCTCCAAAGTTTTATCCTTATTTGGGCCTTTTTAGGAGACTATTTTCTCGGGTTCCTGCCATTTATTAATGTGTTGATTCATTTTAGCAGGATTGATATCTCTAGGGGGTCATAATTCATTTCTGTTGAATCCCCAACATGCAGAAGCTGTTTCAGAGAAACCTTACCAAATAGCTACAGATGAACTATCATCTGAAAACAGTGTGATTTATTTAAAGTTGAAGGCAGCTGCAGTGCACAGATTTAGGTTAAATGGCTTGGCAACTGCCCAGCCAGCTATCCCTCTGGAAGATTTTTCACACAGAAGTGGTATGAATAGGCTGCTCAGGAGTACTCAAGGCCAGATCCAAGAACTTAGAAACCCAGTACTTCATTTTAAGGCAGATGCAGCAATAATGGAGATCAGAAGCCTCTGTTAAGCCTCTCTACACTGTGTAGAGGGTTGGGCACCTTCACATGGCATCCAGAGCAGTGCAAGGAGCAGCGAGATGCCTTAAATCAGTCCTGTACGTATTAGCTTCCTACTGCCCTACAGCTCACTGGGAAATGCAGAGTCTAAAATTCTAGCTTTATTCAGCTATAGAAGAAATTGCTTTTTCCCCCCTTGGGATTCACTTCTTCCACCCATTGAAATTAGAAAGAAAATTCACTACCCAAGCAGTCTTGAAGGTAGTGGCTCAGGCATCCCCTTTTTATGTAGAAGTTTGTTGCTAGACCACAGTAATGAAATAGGAAAACAGGTTTAATTTTTTCTCTCCACCTACTGAAATTTACACTCATTTTTCTCGCTTCCATGCCTAGTTATCTGAAAACCAATCTATCCTTTCTTTGGTTATGGTTATATAGGAAATAATGTTGCCGCACTGTAGCAAACTCACAGCAAAGCTACAAGGAGAGAAGGCGATTTAGTCATAAAACCAAGCCAATTTCACTCGCACGCTTACTATCATACCTGCATATTCACAAGAACTACAAAATGTGTATTTCAGATGATGCCTGGCATCCAGCCACACCTCCAGGAGATTTGACCAGGATCTCATGCGATTGCCTGGGTGACAGTGAACACCAGCTACCCAGTCCTGGCTAGGGGTTCTTTCAGATGGTGATAACATGTTGGATTTGGATGGGGTTTGCACCACCGTGGAGTTCACAGGGACTTTAGTCTGTCATTGTGTCCCACCTGGGTGAGTCATTAGGATTTACCCACCGTCCCATCTCCTGCACTGAGTGTCCTAAGATGACGAACAATCGTCAATACACAAAAGTGCTACAGCCCTTCCTCTGTACTTCCACACCCAGTCAGTCCTGGTTGTTCCCTTTCACACCAATCTTAATGTTCCAGTTAGTATTTCCTACAGTTGCAGGGATATATGGAAAAAAGGAGGATGCAGGGATGAAAGGCAAGAGACGCTTTCCCTCTGTCCTGGAGTTCTGGAGTTGTTTGACAAAGATTGAAAGAAAAAAGAAATTAGTAACGAGTGACCAGTTCCACAGCCTAGCAGTTAGTGCACTTTGCTTTCCTGCCGTGTGCTCTGAGAACTGCTGCAGTTTAAATTCAGGACAGAATAACAGACCAGTTACTTGCACTTACTTGACACTGTGTGTGCACAAAATGGATATGATTGATATTCATTTGCTGTTTTGGATACAGCCTGGAGTTAAAGAAGGTAATGTCATGTGAATTGCAGTTGCAAAACATCTGCTCAAGGACCAAATGAAATGGGTTCAGCATTATATAAATTGACAAGGACCTGCATTATCTTGTATGCTAGCTACACAGTTTGCACAGTCAGATCTCATTTCACCTTTGATTTCAGGTCCCATTCCATGCAAATACTATAAGAGCCAGGAAGACATCCGAGCTCCTGGGATGTGCGTCACTACTGTATCATCCCGGGGCATCTGCTTCCATTTTATTTGTCTCCTCCCTTGCACACACAGATCATAAATACATGTTTCTGCTAAATATAGCAAAAGGAATACATTTTCACATCATAACCTCTGTGTAGCTGAGAATGAGCATTCCTCATTCCTCTGCCAAGCAAGCTGTTGTTCAGTTGTATGTTTCTTATTGTGCCAAGAAAATATTTGGCTACTTTATAGTACTAAAAGCTATGTGGTTCAGGGTATACAAAACTGCATGGGCATAGTTGCTTCCTCTCTATCTACCTGCATAGTTTCTAAATTGAAATTTTTAACACAATACTCAACAGCTCTAATTAAGAGTAGATTGGTTAAAAATCATAGCATATGAGATGTTATAGCACTGAAGCCAAAAGGTGAACTTACAGTAGTAAATTATATTTTGTAGTTATGTACAGTTTTTCATCTTGAATGGTATCAAAGTTTTTATAAATTAATGCATACAAGAACTAGGCATTCTCAGCTAAAAGGGGGAGTGCAAGTAAAATAGAAGTATAATGGTAGGAATCACAAATTTTGGCAAAAGTACTGCCCTTCTGAAAAGTTCAGTTAAGTCTTTTAATTTACCTAGCTCAGAAGCAGGAGCTGCTAAGTAATACTTGCAATTTTTTTCTGTTTACAAATAATTCATTCAATAAAGGTTCATTTTATGAATATCTGTCTTCCCAAATATTTACAAAATACTCTTTTGTCACTGCATTTTATCTGATGGAATATTTCATGTGAGCAGTGCCAGTACATTATCTTGCAAAAATTAACTTTACTGTGTACCTGCATAATTATTAACTAGTGTTGCTCCCATTTTGAATAAATGATTTTAACTCCTTAAATTGTAGAATTATGAATAAGAAATAATACCCTTCCTGACAGCTTTTTTTTTTCTTTTTAAATACACTTGTTCCAAAATTTTGGGTAAACATCTTGATTTCATTAATATGGATATTCTGAATTTTAAGCCTATTTTAAAAATGTGCTATTGTTTTGTCTTTGTTTGGAAGCATGAAATAGAGATATCTGGCTGAATTTCTCACCTACATTTTCTGCTACAAATAAACTTTTATTTAGGGAATTATTGCCAGTGTAACATGGGTGCAATAAACAAGCCAAACTTTTCACTTACATTGGTTATTTTGCACACAGAGAACTGTTATGTTTAGAGTAATATTTTGCGTTTATGCATCCCTCCACTTCTCTGAGAAACTAGAAAGTCAGGGGTTAGATTATGAATTTCCCTTGCATTTCCTCTTAAAAATAATATACTTTGGGCCTATATTCTCATTGGGTTGCTGTCTCACTTGGATCCAGAGTCAGAGTTTTACCCTCTAGCCGTCCTGGCTAGCAGCCTACATCAAGGCTGCACATCTCTGACTCTGGGACATGCCCCTATTTCCCTTCGCCAGCCATAGGGCAAACGGATAATCTCAGCTTGTACAAATGACTGCACTGAAGTGTGTTCACCGCCAAAGTGATGGAACAAATGTACCTCAGGCAGCATGTGCAGACTGTTAAAATAATTCATTAGAATTCTTCTCAGCTGTGCTAGTCTAGAGTTTCAGCTACTAATCCAGGTTAACAGCTCTCCATTTTTTGAGAGAGGCAGTAAACAAGAAGATAGCATTCACCAGGCATTTGAGAAGCATCATTGGAGGAAGGTATTAGGCAGAACATAGCTTAAATTAACTTTTTGTCATATACAAACTTGCTTTAATAAACTTTCAACTTGTCAAGATTGCAGCTGAAACACTTTTAAGGTCCAGCACTTCAGTGCAACTAATATTCTTCTTGACATTTGATATATCATATGAGGAGCTTCAGGTACAAAATGCATTGTAGACATAAGACTTTCTTGCCTCTGGAAGAAACTCATAAAATGACTGAATTGTCAGGAAAGTAACAGCCAGTAAGGGACAAGAACGCAAACGGATTTAGAGCTGTGGGAGCTTCTGAAGGAGACAGGCATTGAGTTAAGTGGCAGTCTGCAAAAATCTCTGGACTTACACCCCCTCTCCAATAAACTCTCATCCTTGATTCCACCCTACAGACCACAAGGCCAGCAGAAAGCACAAGGCTTGAGCCAAGTTAAAGACTAAGCCAAAGAAGGAAAATGCAAGCTATTGACTTATAACTTATTTGAGCTGGATAGTTAAGAGGGTTCAGTTCAGAGAAAGTTGATTGAGGGGCATTCCTTTATACCACATTTGAGCTTTGCCTAGAGAAAATAAGCACATCAATATATTCAATTGGCATTTATGCTGGCATATAAAATAAAAACCACTGATGCACTAGATAGCCATAAATACTAGGAAATAACATTTCCCAGTAAAACAAAACACTCCCTACCACCTAATCCCACATACATGAATATGGCTTTTGTTTTTTGGGTTTTGGGTTGGTTTTTGTTTGTTTTGGTTCCCCCCCCTCCAATAGTTGTGTTGCCTGTTTTGATTCCTGGGCACAAAAGATGAGAAAGAGCTACCTAGACTCCTCTGTAGGACAGCGTAGGCATCTGTTTATTCAACCCTCTCTAATCTTTAGTCCTCCCATAATATATTCAGAACTATTTTCCCCAGACTATTTCTACCAACCTTTGCCATTCTTAAACTATGCTAATAGTGAATACAGCTGCCTCACTTCACATCTCCCACCACCTAACTTTGTGCATTGCAAACCACATTGGAGGATCCTCACAGTTCTCACATTCTAGGTCTCACTATCTGTCAGCAGATCCAAAGCTGGATCTTTTTAGGAAGCAGGTTTTCTTTCCATTGCCCCTGGTGTTAGCACTTGTTACTACAGCTCCAGCAAGAAAATCAAGATAAGCCCCTGGCTCTAAATTGGTGCTAATTGGGTACCATATGGCTACCTAATGCACCACTGGCCTTCCTTCTTTATATGCCAATATAAACACCAGTTTAATACTCTGACATGCTTATTTACTCTAGATCTGATCTACCCAGGCTGCCAGGTAGGGGGGAGAGGGGGGTGTGCAGCTGGCACAGCAGCAGTGGCTGCCAGCAGCTCCCCTAATTGTGCATACTCAATATCACAAGGATTAACTTTTCTAAAAGCCAGTAATAATTACAGGATCCATTGGATTTGCATCCATTTTCCAAAATAGTAAGTGAAATACAAATGCCACACTATGCTATCACCTTTTAAAAGCACGTTGTAGTTATAACCCTGCTATCCAAAACATGTGCCACTTTGTTATACCTCTTCACACGCTTTCCACACCATGAATCCCATTCTTTGCTGAATCAGTAATGCCCCTGCTTTTGTCAGAGACACTAAAACCCATTCTGCCCCCACTTTAACCAGCCTCTTCTGATTATAAGACTATGCTGACCATAAGGTCAGGCAGACACATTAATTTGGCAATCTGCCCCAGCTATCAGCCCAGGTCTAAAGGGGAGCAAATGTGAGTCTATCTGCAAATAACCGGGAAATGCTGGTACAGCAAATTAACCTTCATCCAAGCCCCAGCTCACACTTGATGTACTTCTGTGAGAGGACACTAGAAATATTCAGTTGTCAACTGCACAACCTTTTCCTACTCTTTTTAAAATTTTGTCCTGTTCTCAGTACTTCACAGAAAGGGACATATTAGTCCAACCTTTAACCCCCTAAATTCAAAGAAAAAAGAAGAAAAAACCAACCTCCATTGACATATTCCAGTTCTAAACATACATTTTTCCAAGAAAGGAGCTGAAACTGGGGCTACCTGATATGGCACTGTTCTAGTGGAGTATGGCCCTCTTTACTACATCAGTGTCAGCTTATAGTTGCAATGGCAGAGTTGTGTAACCAAAGGGTGTTGGAGAACAAGTAGCTTTTGAAGATCACCCAAGTACTTGGTAGATCTCTTCACAGGAACCTGTTCATTTCCTTCTCAGAGTGAAGGTAGAAAGATTAAGCTCTAAAATCATATTATTAAAAACAAGCAGTCAAAAATACATATTCTGACTCAAGCACATAACAGCAAATTCAAATATAACTAAGGTTCACAGGTAGAGAATAACAGCATATTTTCCTCCATTTTGTGGTAGCATACTCCTTCCCCTCCTAACTAATTTCAAAAGCTTCAGTTAAGCCTTCCTAGACTTAGAGGTTTCCAAAAAAAAAAAAAAAAAAAAAAAAAAAAAAAGCAATCTCTTACCTTAAAGGCAAGGCCATACCAAGAGATATGATCTCATGAAGTAGGCTACCATGGAGTAGGAACAAGCACAGAAGCAGAGACAAAACCTCACAACAGCCTTAAGCTGAAGGCCCTGGGATGAGCTTAAATAGCACCTCAGGGCCATGGGGGAGGAGGTGGAGGCGGGGGCAAACAGGTGGGGCTGCTCAGGGCCATAAAGGCAATCAGCACCATCAGGGCCCTGACACACCTAGCCGGCATGATGCATCAGGTGGGGATTGCCATGAGAACTATAAAAGCTAGAGGAAGTTGAAGCAAGATGTTTCTCCCTCCCTCCCCCTATCCCCCTCACCTTGAGGAAGAAGTTGTAAAGGTGGTTGTAGAGAAATTTGTTGTCCCTTAAGCCTCTGGGTGTTTGGTCAGCTGCACTATTGTAGAGTGAAGGTCTGAAGACTGTTATTGTCCTTATTTTTCATGTGCCACAGGTATGTTTTCTGTGAGAGCACTTATAGGCTAGAGTATTCAAAATACATTGGACTTCTGAGTTTACAGTGTTTAAAGCCTTTTGCCGGGAGTGCTTCTTCTGCTTATTGCTCTTCATCTGACTTTAGTACTTTGTAGGAAAGGGATGGCTTCCTTTCTATTTAAAACTCACAATTATCAATATGTATATGTGATAGTATATAACTGTCAGACAAGATAGGAAATTTTACAGTTCTATCAAGAAAGAGAAAGTTTAAAAGAAGTTAAAACTTTTATTAGAAATAAGGACTGCTTCAAATGAGGTGTTGTTTTAAGTCTTTTCTGTCACTTAAGCTACTTTTCTGTTATTTGCTAAGCATTTTAAATATTCCTGAATCAAGATTGCTCGTGGTACAATATGTACATATGCGTACTTAGATATTGTATATATGTGCCAATACATATGTGAGCAACATACACTTGTGTAATGCCTTTTGTGTCATAAAATCACTGTTTATTAAGCAGTACATTGTCATTTTAAAGTAATTGTAGTATACACAGGAGTTAGAAAAAAATTTTTTTTGAAAGTGAAGTTCAGGCTTCTGAATCCACAATAAAGCATCAAAATTACCTGTTCTTTTCAGTTGGTGAACACCTATAAATGTATAAAAGTCAATACAAGGAGCAGGTGTTCAGGCACTACTCTTAAGCATTGCTAATACACTTTCAAGTACACTTTTTCCACTCATGAAATGGTAATCCTACTGTGCTAGCTATGTCAGCTGTGCAGGCTGCTGGCTAATTCCGCTGCTGTTAAGAGAAGAAATGTAATTTAGCAAAGCATGATGAGCTTCTGTCAGCCTAAATGGAGCTGCCTGTCTGTTGTGTTGTTGCCCAGCGCTTCAGACAGTAAAGACTTGTAAAAGCAAATTGTTGGACCTTTGGCTACTTGCTCAAGCCAGATGGAGTCCTGCTTTGTACCCTTAACTAGGAAGGACATAAATGATTATCTGGTGATTTTTCTTTCTTTCTCTCTTTGTCTCTCCCTTATTTTGCTGAGATTAGAACAGCATTTTGAGCAAACACCATATGTTCTTGTATGGTCAGAAACCTTCAGGTGCTATCTGCATTACCACCCTTTACTGCTGTGCAACTTTGTTAGACTGAAGAAATACATTTCTCAGAGCAAACTAGGAAAGTATTGATGTAACAGAGCCACCTTCTGATACTATTCCTTAATCTGTCACTTCTTCTATCTTAAACTATCCTTCCAGTATCCTTTTTTTCCCCACTTGCTTTAGTTTCCAGCAACCCTTGAGACTATTACATTAATATGCATGATTATATTAATGTGAACACTTTGTATTTGCAATTCAGTGCACATTCTTCCAGGTTTGTGTGCTGTGTCAATGGCAAAAACCTATAGTTGTGCGGATTGCTTATAAAATCTATATTTCAGTAGTTGCTTGCATATAGTTTATGGCTAATGTCATACTGTACTGGAACTCGGGTCTTCTGATTGTTTGGCTGCAAAATGGCTTTGGAAGGGCACTGACACTGAATTATTTCTGTAATTTCTTGGCAAGCTCAGTGCTTCAACAAGTGATGATAGAGAAATAACCAGTGTTCCCCTTCGGCCTTTGCCAGTATTGAAGCCTAGTAAGTTTTAATGTGTCAGGAAAAAATTTTTATCAATTTGTGTTAGAAATACACACAAGCATGAAGACTGCAGCATGTTAAACAGTAGGGTATGTTTTTATGTTAATAACTCCTGAGCAGATACTGTTAGCTTATTCTGTTTGACTCCAGCAAAACACCCTCCATAGGGCGATAGGATGTTCTAAAATTGGTTTTTTTTCTGAATAATTTGAAGAAATGTAAGCAGGTTTCTGCAAATCCTCTGGAGTTTTGTTCCCATATAGACTATTGCACATATTGTTTCTTTCAGTCAATGGCTTTTAGTGCTGCACCATGACATTCAATAAAGTTATCCAGTAAAAAGGTAATAAAATGAGTATTAACCTCAGAGACCACTGAAGAATAAATAGTTAATCAAACAAAGGTCAATGACACTGATCACTTCCTAACAGTTTACCTCAGGATCAAAAGTAATGAAACAAACAGTGATTTGGGTAGGATAGAAAGAACCTGTCTGTGTAACATTCTGCAATAGCAAAAGGTTTATGCTTTTTTTTTTAAAGGTTGCTGCCACTCCCTCACTGAGCTACCCAATGCATATAAAGTATATCTACTTCTCCTCAGCCCTATATCTAAGGATTATTTGATGTGAAGTTTGATGTCTGATCACTAGTTCTCTGAAATTCAGTGATGAATGTGACAAAGATAATTTAGATTCCCTTTTAATCTTGCTTGTTTGCATACAAAATGGTTTTATGCCAGCCAACTTGCCAGTAAGTTTTGCTGACACTGGAAGTAATATTTGTAAATATTTCTTGACATATTGTTGGGCTGTCAATGCATCTGATTCACCTTGTTTGATTTTTTTTTTTTGGTTGCATGTCCTTCATATTAGTGTTTACAATGGTTCTGACTATATATATATAAAGTCCCATTTGATTTATATATAAAAACTCTCCAAAATCTACATGGATTACGTTTTATGTGTACACAATTTTTCCAGTATACATAGTTAGGAATACTTTCTTTGGGAATGTTGAATGCTTCAAATGTTAGTGAAGAAGAAACTGTAGTTTAAAACGAGTGGAAAAGGACCTATGGAAAATATTACTACCTAAAAAGACAGAATAGTAAAATCATCGTAGTTTTTTTTCCTTGAGAATTGTTTCTTGTAAAATAAAAAGGGAACAACTTGACATAAACAGAGTGCCAGTTTATTCCTTGCTTAGGACTCTGCTTTAATTTGCTATTATCTCAGTAAACCTTGCAGGATACTCGAGCTGACATGAGGCACAGACAGGCATTATCTGACTCTGCTCCATGCCAAACAGCCGTTAGTGCAGAGCATTAGGTGAATAGATTACATACCTCCCAGAAGACGTGCAGTGACAGAAGAGTGCCTCTGTCTATGCCTTCTTCCTTGGAGCCCTGCGACCTATAAGAGGTCTCTGAAATACATGGCAGGTTTCCTTCTCCAGGTACTCAGTATAAGTACGCTTCCCAGGTGCTTATACATGCTGCCCAAGAGCTTTCTGATACACAGTAATACCTTACCTCCCCACATCTGTGCCAACAGAGCTTCTTGCTCAAGAAATGTTTCTCCAGATATGGTGAGTTTTCTGTGAAGAGTTGGTGGGTCCTGCAGCTGTTTCTCACAGTCATGATCCAGGCTGTACCGCTAACTACTCTCAGCATAAAGCTGTGCTTCTTTCTCCAGTCCGTGAAGAAATTTTTATTGTATTACATGAAGTCTTGGAGATATTTTGTCTACAAAGCCTCTCTGATTCCAGTGGTTCCTCGTAAGGATACTGAGGTCACCAGACTCCAGACTAATTCAGCTTTGCATGGTCTTGAAAATAACAAATCATTCTGTTGCACACAAGTGTGGCTGGAGGAATTTCTTTCCTTCCAAACACTCTGAGTAAAGAGCATTAATTGACCATCTGCCTTTGGGTACTGATTCTTGCTTATGATGCAGATATATCAGTAGATTTATTTTTGCCCTCAGTTGTAGTGTTTTTTCCTGTGTCCCAGAACCTTCATTGCCATCAGTTGCTTTCCCATGTTTGAAAAACCAGCGTGGTTCACTAAAAGAACTGCTCCTGTATCCTCCACTGTGCTTTGCCTGAAGAAATCAAACATGCTGAAGAAGTATAATCTGAACAATTTCCTTTGCAGAGGTTATGCTCTACAGCCACAATTCTCAGTTTTCCAGGAAAATGTTAGTCTTTCAGCTTTTTAGGATAGGTGTCTCTTACTAGTTGGATAGTTTCTACAGCACCATGGTTACTCTGAATTTCCAGGTCTCACAGCTTCCAGGTTAACCATCAACACCTGCTTGATTTCTATTGCACTTTACTACTGAATTCCTGGAACTGGTATTTATTTCTTTTTTGGGGGAGGAGGGGGGACATGCTACACTCGGAGGCGTAAACAGATGAATCTTTCTGCTGCATATGACCACATGGTTGCAAAAGATGTCCTCACTGTAAAAGTTCGATGCACCAGACTCCACCTGAGCTCCAAGTTAGACCTAAACTGTCTCAACAGTGTCTCAGGCTTCTCAATGTCACCTAAACAGCCTTTAGAACTGGCTTTTTTGGTAATTCTACCTGAGATGGATCTACAGTATGTAATTTTTTTCAGTCTAACTCACTATGATCATTATAAGCTTATAACTTGCCCCAGACAAGAGATGATCTGTGTACTGTCTAAAACTAGCGCCGCATGTGTTCCATATAGCATATGGTGCAGCTATAGTGACTAACATGTGTTGTGTGCAGATAAAGCATGACTGACTTTACATCTTCCTGTTCACTGCTGTCATCTGACACATGGATGAAGATGGAAGGATCTATATCAATCCCATACAATCTGTTGCCCTCAGCATAAATAATGTAGCCCGTTCAGATGAACAAGCAAAAGTCTTGTAGCGCTTTATTCCTATTTTGTCACGCAAGCCTAAACTGCTCAAGTCATGACTGATATTTTATTGCCACACCAATTACAGTGAAATAGCAGTTGCTCCTTTGAAATGACTCAGTTGAGTGTTGGATTGCGGATTTCAAATCAGGCTGCAGTGAGTAAGAAAGTCCTTCTAAGAAGAAAAGAAGGCTTCTCTACAAAGAGGTTTGTCTCCCACTAGTTTCCCAGATGCTAAAAAACAACTTAACAAAAAGTTGCTAACTACTCCAACACTTATTGAAAAGGAGGTTTCAGAGAAAAATTTGGGTTTTGTGGTGTCCAAATAAGAATAATGTAAGGAGGTAATAAGCTTTCATGCTTTTTAAAAAAGAATAATAATAAAATAATTAAGGCGCACTTTGTGGCTTACCCCTTTGCTTCACCTCATCTCTCCTCAAAATCATTAAAATGAGAAGCTGATACAAGTAGGCACTACGTGTGATATCCAGAGTGTCTAGTGGGCAACCCCATCATGCTCTAAGTCACCACTGAGTAGTAATAGATTCACTATTCTGGAAGATAATCTGCTCTTCTGTTAGCTGGAAAATTAAACAGGAGGTTAAATGCAAACTGCTGGTCTCTATTAATGTAAGCATTGATGGGCTTGTGTGTCTTGGAAAGATTTTATATAATGAATCAAGTTCACTTCTACCTGAAGTGATACCACTGAAGGGGCATCTGTGCAAGGAATCTACTTGTGAAATGCCCCAGAATTATTCTTCAGAGAACAAGAAAATTTTCAAACTGGTGAAAAAAATACCTTCGGGCACATTTTCCTAGGTCTTAAAGCCATTGCATTATTTCTGAAGGCTTGTTTCAGGAGTGCTGTAGGTTGGTTTTGTAGCTTTACTAGTATCTATGTTAATTCATTGAGCAGGGCAGTAGTAGTTTGTTTTCTGGAGCTGAAAGGGATGGCAAGAACTAGAGTGCTTTTAACTCTGCTTGGAACAGTGGCAAGGAAAAATGGTTAGGAAGATTACATAGCTACTATTCTTCTAACCTTATTTTGCTATTTTATTTAAGTTGTTTCAGATTTATTGTTATGTGCCTTACTTAACATGACATCACTGAAATGAGAAGCAAATCTGAACATTGTGGTAAGCTACTCAATTAAATCAATATGAGATGCCTAATGAATAACAAAGTGTCTTCACAGTAGTAAAGCAGTAAAACAACTATTTGATCACTAGATAAAAATCCTATCGGTCTATAATTCACTTGGTTTTAGTGATGGGAAAACTGATCTTTATCCTAAAGTCCTCACTCCTGAAAAATGACTTTTTTCAGAGCACACAAATGGCTTGAAACTACAACTAGGGTTAATTCAATACTTGGAATTTTCTTGTCTACACTTTTCAGCACTACTTGAATTACCTGCTGACATTTGCTATAACTGTTGCTTAATGCAACTTTTGCTTTTAAGTATCAATGACTTTTGCTCACATTTGACTGCTGTGTTGCCATTATTTTGTCATATATATTTGGAACAAATAAATTAATGTTTAGATGTATGAAATGAAATACACTACATATGTCCTAATTTACTTATAGCTTATATTGGGCAAGAGTACCTCCTTTCTATTTTTTACGTTCTTCCAGATAGTCTGTTAGCTCAACATGCAATGTGTAGAGAAAAGCCACCTAATTAGCCTCAGTATTTGGGATATTAGTTTTTTGACCTTAAATTCAGCCTCCTGAGTAGAAGACTGAGAGGTAACTTGATTATTTTTCCAAAGTGACCTGCTCATGGGAACAATACTCGATAGCATTCTTTTCAACCTTGCTGAAGAGAATAGTTAGAACTGCTAGCGAAACCCGAAGTTAGACAAATTCAACCCAGAGCTAACATATGGTTTCCTAGAACAAAGGTAATGAAATACTGGCCCAACTTATAAGGCAGATGGCAAGCCTTGTCAATATTTAGCGTTTCTTCAGAAACATGTTTTTAGAGACATCTATGTCCTATTTAGAGGCAAAATAGAGAAGACGAAGGTAGAGAAATAAACTAAATTGGTGCAAGATCATGGCTGTCCTTGAAGACACAGCTGTGAATCCTGTCATGGATTGTTGTTCCTATCCTTGAGGGGCCTTGAGGGGGAGGGGAAGTTGCCTAATCAACATACTGCAATAGCAAGTTTGTGCATCAATTGGGAAAATCTTTTTTTTTTATTGCAGCTGGTGACAAATTATGGAGAGTTAGTATTTTAAAGAGAAGTAGGGGTTGTTCTTTTTGGTTCCAAGAGATCGAGTCTCACTCATATGTTCAGTATCGAACAGTCAAATTTTTTTTTTTTTTTAATTTGACTAGTTTAGTTGTGGCTAACTAGTTTTCTTGCCTTCTGCAACATTGATGTCATGGGGATGCCTAATCAGTGCCTGTCACTTCATCTTTTCTGTTCTCTGGCTCTGGCATTCAGAGGTGTGCTGTCCACTGGATTGAAGTACCCTAACTCACGTAACTGGATTCAGATTGGAGCAACTGCCTTGATTTTGATGTCCCATGATACACAAGAGGTCAGAGTAGATTACTTGATTGCCTCTGTTAGCTCTATAAACATTGTGGAAAATCATGGGTGTTCCATGTTTGTATAATTGTTTGCATGTAGAGACGTTTCCCAGGAGAGAGAGGCAAGAATTTTATACTGGGCTACAGAGTTTGCAAATGTAATTTAATCAAAATTATTCTTTTCTGCGGTTTATTTCTCAATGGCATTTACTGAAAGCCTGTTTCACACTCTTATTTTGATTTTTTCCAGTGGTTTTAATTATTTACAGACAGTAACTTGTCTGACAAACATCATAGCATAGACTTGAGAGATTTTTACTGGTAAGCATGGTATCTGTGGTGCAATGCAGGAATAATAAAGACAATTTTCCCTTGGTCAAATAATTCACCATGAATAAATTGTCTAATAGAGCAGTTTGCAAACAATTAGAGAAGTACTGCTACTTTTACCTGTTAATTGTTTAATTTTTATTAATCTGTGAAAGTAATTTTAAGAACACAGTTTCTTCCAGAAAACCAGTTTTCAAGAATAGCTGAGGATGACACCGTTAGTAGTGGATCAGCAATTAAATGGAAAATTTAGCATTCAAACTATAAAAGAATGTTAATTTCACTGTCATTCTGATGTGTGATTGGACACTAAAGTCATACGGTAATGCGGCTATCCCATGACTTTACTGCAGAGTTTCCATATTGTTGAATTACTGCTTAAAAATCCATCTGTCATAAAACCCCATTTTTCACACTGACATAAAATCAGAAAATAGCATCAGAAAAGTTTGTAGTAATACTTTTCTACAATACCCTTCCATATTTAGTAATCTGAGTATCATATCAGTGTTTTGGCAAATGTGAATCATGGAGACCGTTTCAGGTATCAGTCTTTAGATATGTGGTTTACTTAATTTTCAGGACTCGGTAGTATTTTCAGGGAAAGTGATAGGTATCTAACCACTTCAGCAATGACTAACAGGACTTTTCCTTGTTATTTATAAGACTTTTTTCCATAGGATGTCTAAACTTGAGAAATAATTAAGAATAGGTATTTAAAAAAGATCTATCTTCTACTGCATAAGCCTGTTTTAACTCTCAGTGAGGATGGGAAGGTACATGTTTGTATTAATGGTGACATCATAGGGGACTTCATAGTGATGGCTTTCATCAGCTCTTCCAAACATTTTCAGTACAAGGTTGATTAGGCTAACTTTTTAAAGTAGACCACATAAAGATTTTGTTTCAGTGAAGTGTTGTTTTTTATTAAAGAAAATGCAATTTTGTAAAAGCTGAAAGTTTGTAATTTAGTTATTTGAATTAAACTTTCACCAGAAGGGTCAGTTTCAGGTCAGAGACACCTTTCATATCACAGCCAGTACCGAGTGGATTAAGATTGAATTCTACCAAGTAAGTATATGAACCTCTGAAAGTGGCATGTCTCAAGTATTGCCTTAAGTTTGTTTTAAGGAGTAACTATCTAAGTAGTTAAAAAAGTAAGGATACAGGTAAAGCAGGATCTGCATGCAGAGGTACTAGAATAGCTAGTATATTTGGAAAAATTAGGTGGCTATTTTGGGCACACATGCGGTTTTTAGGAGCAAGTCTGTTATACCATTGCCAAATGCAAGAAAAAGGTAGAAATTTTCCACACTGCAATTTCTAAAGACCATTAAGGGAAATAAGTTCTTTACCGACTTCTTCAGAATATGTGCTTAAGTCTGCCAAAAGCAGGAACTGTGTATATGCTAATTTAATTACAATGAGTTTTTTCTCTTATCAGTACAATCAGCTTTAATCAAAATTAGAGCTATATATTTTAAAAACACAGTCAACCAAATAATCAGTTATAGTTTAGTTCAAATGGATACATAGGTGTTCAGATGTTTTTGCCTCTATCTTATCACAGTTCTTGATGTTAAAACTTTGCAAAGCCAGTTTGTTTTGAAGAATTCATAGACAGTGAACAGTGGGATCGAGTGCACCCTCAGCCAGTTTGCAGATGACACCAAGCTAAGTGGTGTGGTCGACACGCCTGAGGGATGGGATGCCATCCATAGGGACCTGGACGAGCTCAAGAAGTGGGCCCGTGTGAACCTCATGAGGTTCAACAAGGCCAAGTGCAGGGTCCTACACCTGGGTCAGGGCAACCCCCAGCATCAGTACAGACATGAGCCGGCAATGTGCACTCGCAGCCCAGGAGGCCAACCATATCCTGGGCTGCATCAAAAGCAGCGTGGCCAGCAGGTCGAGGGAAGTGATTCTGCCCCTCTACTCTGCTCTGGTGAGACCCCACCTGCAGTACTGCGTCCAGCTCTGGGGTCCTCAGCACAGGAAAGACACAGACCTGTTGGAGTGGCTCCAGAGGAGGACCACGAAAATGATCAGGGGGGTGGAACCCCTCTCCTATGAGGAAAGGCTGAGAGAGTTGGGGTTGTTCAGCCTGGAGAAGAGAAGGCTCCAGGGAGACCTTATTGCAGCCTTTCAAGACTTCAAGGGGGCTTGTAAGAAAGATGGGGACAAACATTTTAGTAGGGCCTGTTGCGATAGGACAAGGGGGAATGGTTTTAAACTAAGAGAGGGTAGATTCAGACTAGATATAAGGAAGACATTTTTCGCAATGAGGGTGGTGAAACACTGGCACAGGTTGCCCAGAGAGGTGGTAGATGCCCCATCCCTGGGAACATTCCAGATCAGGTTGGATGGGGCTCTGAGCAACCTGATCTAGTTGAAGATGTCTCATTGCAGGGCGAAGATTGTCTCTCATTGCAGGGCGAGTTGGACGAGATGACCTTTAAAGGTCCCTTCTAACCCAAACTATTCTATGATTCTATGAATTCCATTTGAGTCCCCTTCCACCTTTCAGATGAAGCTGTGTATAGCTCATGTGGTGACTTAAATTCAAATTCCAACACTTGATAGCAAAAAAAAAATAGGAAAAGGTTTCTATAGGTTGGACTAGTCAAACGCTTCCCAAAGCCAATTCAAATATTTCCGTGCTTCATTTCAGCAAGCAATTCAAACTCCTCCACTTCTGCCTTTGCACAGTTTATATTTAGGGGCAGATATGATTGCCTCTGAAAACTACCTCCTTTGCCATATTCAGATGACAATATAAAGGTTTCTAAAACACAACCTGAAACAGTGATGCCTCTTGGATGCTACTTAAAATGCAATCATCATGAAATAGGTACTTAGACAGCATCTGGAATGTTCTTTTCCATTTTGAACATTCTGAGAAACATTAGCAGAGAAGAAATTCAGGGAAGAGCAGTTACGGATGATTAAAGATCGGGAGGAATCAAATTATAACATACAAAAATGTTTTTAACTTGTCCAAATGAAGAATCTGTGAAGAAATGTATTTGAAAACTGTAGGGCAGGTATTTGTCCCTTCTAAGCCTGTTCCAATATATGACTCCCCTTAATACTGGCAGTTCAGGAAGGATTCTCAGAACCAGAGTTACTGGCTCCGATAAACCCTGAAAGGAAAGATTTTGCCCAGCCTCTGAACTGTGGGACTGTATTAGGGAAGCAAATGCAGCTCTGGGAAAGACATTGAAGAAAAGGCTCTCCAGAAAGGTCAGAGCAGCACACGGGAACAGGCCTTAGGGCAGGGAAAAGGTAAGTTTGCTTTGGAGTTCAGGAGCGAGTGATGTAGTGGATTCCTGTGGCTGCACAGAGCTCCTGGCCAGGAGGTGAGGGTGCCATGTTCAGGCCGTATCCTGACACCTACCAGTCCCTCTCTATTTGGGGAAGTAGAGGTTACTGATATAGCTTGACAAGTCAGAAGGATGACCTGTCCCACTCTCACCTCTGTTCAGGTCGGAGTGGAGAGCTCTGGAAGGCCTGGAGTTCATCTAGGGATAAGGACATCTCTGAAGGAAAGACAGGCTCTCAGAGCAACCGGCATTTGAGTTGATGCCTGTGGCAGAGAATTTCATTCCTGTGTGCTTGTTCCGCTACCTTGGAAGAAGTGGTATTTTTGTATCCGGCTGGCTGATGTCACCTGAAATCAAACTGTCACAGCAGCCATGAGAATGAGCATGGATCATGAGAGGCTGAAGAGGAAGGAAGAAGTAGGTACCTTGATCTGTCAGGATGCAGGGTGCTTTTAAACAAGAATCTACAAATTGTTAAAGAAGAACTACATACCAAAGAAAAAGAAACTGCTTAGGTTCTACTGATGTTAAACTAAGGATAATGATAAGGAAGAATTACATGCAAAGCAAGGAAAAGTTGTCTGAATGTTGATAGCTGGGGAATGTAAGATATCACCAAGGTAATTAATGTACATTGCATCAAATGATTCACTAAAATAACACTGGATAAAGCATTGAAAATATGCCTGCATTAATGGGAAGACGAAACTAATGATCCAACATCAAGAATTTGTCTACCAAGCTCTTATTGGCATAAACTACTGATATGTCTGTATGCATCTTTGCAACTCATCCAGAGTATCCTTTGCCTAAATAAAATAAGGGGCTCAATGCATCTCATCTGCAATATTTGAAGTTAATTTAGTGGGGCTTCTGGGACTATCTCCTGTTCTGAAAAGCTTGCTGCGCCATTACAAAAACCATGAGAATTTGCCATAAGTCTTCGTTACTTGATCTAAATTTTTAAACTATGATTCTTAAACAGATGATTTCACTCAAAATAAAGCATGTTTTTCATACTGTATTGTTACTGTGATATTTTAACCACAAATACTAACTTAGTGCTTATTTTTTGTTATAAGATTTTTCTTCAGTATCCTGAAATTAGGTTTGTATGAATATAGGGTTTCTATGGCTGTTCAGATGAAGTAAAGGACCAATAAACTTCCTAGACTTGTGTGTGGTATTGCAGTGCCACCTGTGTCAGAGCCAAAATTGAGATCATAACTTGTAAGAAAATATTATTACTTAATTATTGAGAAATGTCTGAATCATGCTTCAAGAGGATTAAGTTTAAAAAAATAATTAAACCAATTAATTTTAACATATGTCAGTCAGTAAAATAATACAAAATAAAATTCAAGAAAAAAAAGTTAGGCATACTTCATTGCCACCCACAAACAGAAGGAAAGAGGATAATCAGAATATATAATTAGTAGCAAGAGGAGAGATACACTCATTACCTTCATGAAATGTAAAAGGAAGTCCTGATTAAGATTTATAATTAGTGCTTTTCAAACAGAGGTCTGTGAATCCTGCTTATTTTATGCAAAAATATTCTGCTTGGTCTTAACTCTTCAGCTTGTTCTTGTTCCATCTTTCTATCTGGAAAATAACTGATAGTTAAAGATGCATTAAATTTTTTTTCAATTTCTTTTCCATGACAGTAGTCTCTAGATTTTGCCACAGGGATGTTAGGAAATTGGGAAAGGGAGAACTGACAAGGTAATCTTTATTTAAGTAGTGTTTAGCAGATAAAGTATTTCCTAAACTTTTTTTAAAAACCTCCTTTTTTATGCTTTAGGTTTCCCTTTAATTTCTTCAAAACTACGACTTGAAAAACTACAACTTGAGTGACCTAATGCTAAATGTAGTGATAGAGAGAGACTTGATTCTAGTGGAGCTAACTTAGGGGAAAGAATTTTCACCTTTGAAAGAAAATGCAGGTAAACTATATTTATTTGTCTATATTTTTATATTTTTTCTACATTTACTTGAAAATGAGTTAGAAATTGGATTTATTTAATTTATATATGTTTATTCAGTTCATATTTCCTTCAGGCAGTGATTCCAGACTGCAGTGTTCTTTGGGTTAGTGCCATGGCAATGATGCAAAAGGAGCCATTCAGTTAGGTCTTACGTGTAGGTGCACTCTTCTTGGTCTCAGGTCAGTCCTACGGCATCAGTTAAAGGCACCTCTTTGACACCGTTCTGCAGTAGTACGGGGGAGAACAGACCCCTCTTCTCATAACTACATTTGTGTTCCGGCTCTTCAGCATAACAAGGAGTTCAGTTCACTGCTGGAAAAACAAAAATAAAAAATCAGTAGAACTTCGTAGAAGATATTTTAAATTCCCAAGTTGAAAAATGTAACCAAAGTATTTTGTTATTGCTAAAAACAATCATGAAATCCTGAGATAACCTGATCTTTGGAATCTTTGGAAGATGAGATGACGCAAAGGGGTTTTCATGCCATTACAGAATGATCATTTGCTGCAGTCAGAATCTAAATAAGAAGTCCCTAAACTCCAAGTTTAGAGCACACTTCGGTCTTATGATCCAAGTAACTACTGTAATTCCATTTCCTATTTTCGTGAGTAAATGTGCAAGCTAGCTTAATGGTAAGATATGTTGAGATGTCAGTATAGTTTGATTCTTTTTTCTTTCCCACCTAAACTATAACAGGAACTAAGTCAACACCTATATCCCAGCACATTTCACACCTCTCTGAGGATAAAGAGGGCTGAGGGGTTACTCTCTACACCAAGAAAAGGATAGATCGTGAAGAGCTGTCTCTGAAGAATAGCGAGGAGAAGGTTGAAAGTTTATGGGTAAGAATTAGAGACCGAGCCAACAAAGGGAACCTTGTGGTTGGTGTTTACTACAGGCAACCTGATCAAGGGGAGCCTATTGACAAAACCTTCTTACTCCAGCTACAGGAGGCATCGCGCTCGCACGCTCTCATCCTGCTGGGGGACTTCAACAACCCCGGCATTTGCTCGAAAAGTAGCACGGCAAGCTGTAGGCAATCCAGGAGACTCCTGGAATGCATTGAGGATAACTTCTTAAGCCAGTTAATAGACAGCCCTACCAGAGGGGATGCGATACTAGACCCATTGGTCACCAACGCAAGTGAGTTAATTAATTGGTGACATCAAGGTTGGAGGCAGCCTGGGCTGCAGTGATCATGCACATTTTCACAATGAGAGTGGTGAAACACTGGCACAGGTTGCCCAGAGAGGTGGTAGATGCCCCATCCCTGGGAACATTCCAGGTCAGTTTGGATGGGGCTCTGAGCAACCTGATCTAGTTGAAGATGTCTCTGCTCATTGCAGGGCGAGTTGGACGAGATGACCTTTAAAGGTCCCTTCCAACCCAAACTATTCTATGACTCTATGATAAATAAAAATCCCCTTTAGACTGGTTTTGGTGGCTTAGAGAAACTTCACCAGTAGTAATAGAACATAAAAACATCTAAGCAGTGCGAGTTCATCAGAGGTGGGGGGGGGTGAACCACAAAGAAGTCCAAGTTCTTTCCAGGTAGCAGTTTCCTGAGCAATTCTATGAGATTACTATAAAATTAACACTTGGTGCACCTCTCCCTTAATTTCTACAAGTTCAGAGTGATTTGGTAGTTTTCAAAACATTTTGTTATGGCTGAAGCTCATTTTCTTCCAGGCACTTTATCTCTTCTAGGCATTGTTTCTTCTTAGTTTTCTATGTTACTACTACTTCAATGGTTGTAAATTCTGTGTAATTCAGTGGAAATATTCTTTCAAGCAGCTCAAGTTAACCATATGCATGAAAGGTAGGATGAGGCTCAAATGCTAATGGAAAAGAGGGGTGATGAGGATGATCTACATTTTGAAGGGACAATATTTCTGTGCTGTCCTTTACATGGGATGGATGTTTTTTCTTTTAAAGCTTAGGACTTGTGTTCACTGTATACATCATACCTCTCAACTTGTTCTCAGGAGAAGAACTTCTTACACTTCAGGTTTATAGGAGTTGGTCTTGAGTTGTTTAAGCAGAGTTTAATGGCTTTGGAATAATCTTTATTGAGTACCAAGTATGCTGTAAATGGAGGGGGGGGAGGGTACAAATACTATGCTTGGAATAGTGATGAATCAAAAAGAGACAATGTATCTGGAATAGGTATGAAAGGATTTGTAATGTTTTGAAAGAACAGGTGTAAGGCTTAGGAGAGTTTTCACCAAATGAAAGAAGTTCCAAATGTTTGTACAGTTGACACTGTTCAAATGTTTGTACTGCTGACACTAAACCTAAGAGGTTTCATCTCTGAGATGGAATTCTTTTTTGATGTCTTTGAGCCAGTAAATAAGGTAGAAAAAATTGGCTTCTGGTACCCTAAAATTCAGTCTTTCCATGTTCTGAAGGCATTATGTAATTTTATTTTAATTATTTTTGCAGATCCAGCTACAGAGAATCTAACAGTATTTTTCAAGACATCCTTCCATTCACCACTCAGCAACCTTTTTCCAGTGTCAGTGAAAGCAGTTGCCCCAGTCACAGTTTTACTCAGCGAAAAATTGAGATTTCCTCAAGATGGGTGGGTGTGGTCACCATTTGACATGGCAGAAAGCCAGGGGTTGATGTTTAGAATATTAGTTATATACTAATAAAATACAGTGCTGGCTCTGAAAGTCATATTGTCTTGCCTATTGTAAAGACAAACAACGTTTTGTGCAGGAAATAGTGCTTGTATTTGTTTCCCTTTTTCTTCCTTTATGGCCAAGGGAATAGTATGAATAAATGCAGCCAGTCACATGATAAAGTAATTGAAGGTCAGGTGTGATTAAGTTTTTTGTATCCAGGATGAAGTTTTCCTTATTTTACTGTTGGTGTCATGCCCATAACAATATGCAGCTTTACAAATTGACAGATTTATCATCTTGACATGCAATTTTCTGTGTAACTTTTCCAAAGCTGTGGTTAAGCTGTGAGGATATTTCTGTTTGGAGAAATAAACTTATGATGATGTACAGATTTTTATACTATATTCTGATTTTTCTCTTGAATTCTACCCTTGGTCTGTGGTACTGAGGAGACTGGATTTCCTGTGCTCGATAATAATGCTCAGTGGTTAAGAAGAATTGGAGAAAAGTCACGGTGTGGTATTGATGGTGTTGAAAATGTTGTGGTTTAGTCAATCTTTGAACCAAAGTGTTGAAGCTTTGATGCATGGAATGCTTTCTCTAGACCAAAGTTATGAATTTAAAAGTTGGTGACATACTGCACATGTAACTAAGAGCAGCATTATAAAACCAAGGTTTATGTGGTAAACAGGAGAAAAGGGGTGAAACGGGGAACTGTCTAACCATAACCATGAAAACACAAGCAGTCAGGTTTAAAAATCAGTGGTGAAATGTGACAGATACAATTTGCCTTATAGATGGTTAAAGTTGAGTAATTATTTTGAAACAGTTTTATGGGGAACTAGATGTTTTGCTTTTCAGAAATACTGTCATTTCAGGGGTGATTAAACTGTTTGTGTATAACAAAGTATTACGGTCAGCACAGCAAGTGTGACAAGTTTGCAACTCTTCTCAGGTCAGTCTACTCTGAACTAAATTCAGCTAACTAATCATTGCATTATAAAGGGGAAATTGGCTTTATGGAAGTAAGTATGGACCAGTAAAATAAGTTAATTAGCCATTGTGGATGTTAGCTGAAGCAGCTTCAGATAATGCTGACTACTTTTCAGTGACACTTGAGGAAATGTCTTTTGTTCTGTATCCTTTTTTAATTGAGGACTGGGGCGGGTGAAGAAGTCCTGTGGACTGAACCAAGCTCCTGATGAACTTGCAAAAGGAAAAGTGGTTTAACTTCTCACAATGATGAGTCAAGGAGGAAAGCTGAAACATGACAAGGGTGTTGTAGATGCATGAACCCGGAGAGTTGTGGGTGCAAACAAGGGCAGACTCCAAATGGAGCCATCCTTTTCTCCTTATCATCCGTTTCTGGAGGACAGAAGGTAAGGAAGGGTGATTCTGTTTATCATTAGAAGTTACGGTGGATTTTAGAAAATGCTATTATGGGTGACTTCTTTGCAAGCCATGCAAAGCCAGCAGCATTCTTATGCTAGGTAGTCCCAACTTCCAAAGAAATGGTGGGGCAGAGTTAACGCTGCCTTTTCAACCTCTCAGGTTACGTCTCTAACTGTAGCTTGAAATAAATTGCACTGTGGATGAACAGAGGACTCAATTCTCCTGGGCTGTCAACCTAGCACCCTTCACAAGTATAAAACTCACTTAAAGAGAAAACAAAGAAATCCAATAGCTGTAAGACCTGATAAAGTGCTAGCTAAAATGGGAGACCCGGAGGAGTGCAAGTATGATTTGGCGAGAAAAATACCATTCTCACATGAGTAGTGATCATGTCAAGTCTGTTACTGCCAAGGTAGGAACAAGTAAACAGGTAAGAACACTTTAGAAAGAATAATACAACTACCTGAAAGGAGGTTGTAGCCAGGTGGGGGTTGGTCTCTTTTGCCAACTAACTAGCGATAGGACGAGAGGAAATGGCCTCAAGTTGCACCAGGGGAGGTTTAGACTGGACATCAGGAAAAATTTCTTCACTGAAAGAGTGGTCAGGCCTTGGAACAGGCTGCCCAGGGAAGTGGTGGAGTCACCATCCCTGGAAGTATTTAAAAGACGTGTAGAAGAGGCGCTTAGGGACATGGTTTAGTGGGTATGGTAGTGTTGGGTTGACGGTTGGACTCGATGATCTTAGAGGTCTTTTCCAACCTTAATGATTCTATGATTCTACAAAAACAAACAGATACTCTAACATGAGAACCAGTGTCCTTTTTGTTCTTGTTGGTACAGAAGCTTTGATATAAAATCAAGGTTCAGAATAGGCTGATGTAGGGTCAGAAGTATTTACCAGCCTAGATGACTTCCTGTATCTGTACCTGTGGGATGTAGGTATGGTTGTAAAACAAGCTAGAGAAAATTCCAGCTATCCACGAAAATACTGAGTTGGCTTTTTGCATATTATTAGTGGTGGTACAGGAAAACTAAAATCGTTCCACAAAAGGAATGCATAGTTCAAGTTAGAAAGTATAGTGAACCATGTTTTCCTTTGTGTTAAAACAAATAACTTAGTTTACTAACATGAAGCTGGTTCTCTAATCCAATTGCACTTTTTTCAGTCCATGCTGCAAACATAAGGACTCCTGTGCTGAGTTCTAGAGCATGGCAGGCGGTGGACCTTCACCTTCTGTTTCCTATTTCTGATGCATCTGAGGACTGGTAAGGTTGTAGCTTACTCACTTGAATACATAGACTGTCATTAATCTGTTAACCTTCAGAGACAAAGCAGAAATGATCTAATGCTAATGTGTCTGTGAAAGAGTTTAAATTTAGAATCCAAGGTTAATCTCCAGCAAACTGATGAAATAAACTGACTATCCTTGAAAAGTAATTCACTTAGATGTTTTTAAGCCCTCAATCCTGTCAACGTCTGCCTTATTCAGAACTGATAAAAATGCTGGAAGTGTTCAGTTCATTTAGTACAATAAATACTAGTCCTGCACTGATTTATAGAGAGAATAACTTAAAAGAACTGACTTTTTGGTATTGCAGCATTCTAGTCAAAAGGAATTTACACTGATAGTAGATTCACTCCTAAATGGTCCGAAAGCATTGCAAAGAGCAAAAAGATTAAATGGCTTACCTGAATGCCATTTAGATCTTTATCTTTCCACTTCCATCTTTCTCTAAACCATGCTGAAATTTACTTTAAGTTTGGACAGCTATAGCAAATCTTTCCTTGCCTGTTGTTGCTTTTTGTCTTTAGTCAGCACCACTTACCCTTTCTGTTAGTGTGACCAGTTTCTTCAACCCCGATAACAAAAGAAAAAGTTAAACTCTATGAATTTAAAAATATGAATTTAAGTTAATCTATTTAGGCAGCTAAGTTTAAAAGTTGATTTAATCTTTTTCCTTTAAGGCCTAATTCAGATATCAGTTGTTTGCTGGAATTACACTGACTTCATATCTCTCCAATTAGATCAGAATCAGACTAATCAGCTTTTGAAAAGAAAAGTTTTATTTCCTTGCACATAGAGTTCAAATACACTGTTGTACCAGCATAAATGAGAAATAACTGAATTTAAAAAGGAGGATTGGAATGACTTAATACTGATGTAAGTAATGCCTAACACCAAAATTTTTCAGAGATTGGAAATATCTTGAACAGCCATTTGGCCTTGTGTTAGTTTATGCCTGCATAGCTTTGTAATTATGCTAACGTATGACACCAGCATTTAAAGGACTACAACCCCACTTACCTAGTTAAGAGAAATTTTATAATGGGACAAAGGAACAGTAAATAGATAGCCTACATATTTCAAGGATTCTTTTCTATTGCTCTTTTTTTCTTAGACCAAAAGTAGGATAAAGGTCTTATTCCTCAAGATTAGCTAAGAGAAGGGAGACAAGATCTTCCATTAAGTCCTGAAGAGCAAAATGATATGGAAGACCCTCTCAGAACTGCAGTCAGGGTTGTACAGAAAGACTTCTTAGTTTGGTATTTCCTTTAAGTTTTGTGCTGATGAATAAAATACATTGCAGAAGAGTTTGTTGTTTGGTTTTTTTTTTTTAATGTTGCCAGCAACCAGCAGTTTTAAGTTACAGGAAACACGCCTTTTGTGTATAAACTGACAAATTATTTTAACTTGTTTTTACCCATTTTCAAGAATTATAATTTCTTTATGCCAGGTAGCGATGCTGAAGAAGTTTCGGTGGAATACTGATATAAAACATCAGATTTTGATTGTACATTTTGGATGGGACTTTCATACGAGTGTGAGAAACCTAAAAGCCCTCTTGACTTTCAGTGAAAAAAACCTCCTGTCTGCATTTATTCAAAAATGGGATTTTGGTCCTCTTTATTAAACATTCATGAACATTTATTATTAAATTTTTAAGATTAATTAATAATAGGATTCTAGAAACAGGGAAGAAGCTTGATTATATATGGAGAGGTATTTGTAAAATGAGTGGTATCATGAATTATAAATTAATCCAGTCTAATTCCTGAATGTAATATATTTTCTAGATACGCAGATTGGAGAAACATATCTAAGACTCAATGTCAAATTGTCTTTCTACAGAGTTTTCTAAGCCCAAATCTTGCACTACTGGTTGTATCCGAGTTATATTTCTGGGAATGAACCAAACTCAGTCTTTAGTGGGACCTCACCTCCATGGTTCTTCCATTTCCTCTGGTTACTCTTACTGTACTGAGAGATAAACCAACAACTGAAATAATAAAACAGTCTAACCAGAGGCTGATAGGCTTGCTATATATAATTCTTACTTATTTGGATGTTTTCTCTGACTTACGAATATGTTTAGTTTACGGAACTCTTAATGGAAGTATATATATTATATTTTTCCTAATATATAAGCTTATCAGCAAGTG
Source organism: Fulmarus glacialis (assembly GCF_000690835.1). NCBI lineage: Eukaryota > Metazoa > Chordata > Aves > Procellariiformes > Procellariidae > Fulmarus > Fulmarus glacialis. The sequence continues at coordinate 44,614 of NW_009218653.1, forward strand.
TTCTCATGATTTTTTTGTCAGAACAGCTGTTTCTGTTCTAGAACAAAGTTGCAGGGTTGCATTCAACTTAGGTACACACTCAATGCTGACCTTGCAGGTGAGGTAGAATTATTGCAGATAGTTGGGATTGTACTGTTAGATTAAGGACTGGCCAAGTGCTGTGTTTAAAACTTTGAAGTTTAATACTTCTCAAAGTCAATTGTGTCTATAAAGTTCATTCACTTCTACGACCATGTTTTCCATCTATACCCACCAACTCTCCCTTTTTTCACCATGATAACCAAAAGTTAATTCACTTAAGTGTCATTTAGATTTTTCAGCTGAGTGTATTATAGGAAGGGACATTCCTATGTCTATGTTCTTTTGTGAAGTAAGTAAGTTTTGGATAATAAAAAGATCAATTTCCATATCCAGGACTCATAAGAGGCCCCAAAAACAAGCTAACTCATAGGAATGTCCTGACAATTTATGCATAGCATATTATAGAATCATAGAATCATTAAGGTTGGAAAAGACCTCTAAGATCATCGAGTCCAACTGTCAACCCAACCCCACCATGCCCACTAAACCATGTCCCTAAGCGCCTCATCTACACGTCTTTTAAATACTTCCAGGGCAGCCTGTTCCAAGGCCTGACCACTCTTTCAGTAAATAAATTTTTTCTAATGTCCAACCTAAACCTCCCTTGGCGCAACTTGAGGCCATTTCCTCTCGTCCTAAGTTGTTTCTATGCATAGTTGTTCCTATGCACAACTTTAATCATAAAAATGTGTATACAAATATATATCTCTCTCATGTGACTCTTTCCTTGCAGCCTCAGTGTTTGGTAAGATATGTTCGGTGGCATATTTTGGGAATACATGATTTCCCTCTGAGCTCTGACCAACAAAGGTTCCAGAGAAGCGATGGTTCGAGGCTTGAGCTAAAAAGTCCTATCTTTCAGTAAGGGTTAGCGGTGTGCTACGTCACATAAAAGTACAACTTTCAATAATTACTTCTGCCCATTGTGTAGTTCATAAATACATATAGTATTACTTTTAGTTCATATGTCCTTGTACGCTTCACTGTGCGTCCGTGAGCACACGACAACTCTTCCTTTTGTATAAAGTTATTTTCAGATAGAGAGCATGGGACGTCTGAAAATTATCACTCTTTAAGATAGAGAGGTCAACCAGGTCCTTGATAGATGAGAGGAAAAAGAATGAAAGGGGCACTTCAGATTGTTTTTTTTTTTCACTGAAAACAAAAGTGGTCTGAGCCAAAGCTTCATATGATTGGTAATCACTGTTCCACTAAATATGAAGTAAAAATTGAGCATGCACTTATAGGAATTATGTACTTTCAAGCGAGTAAAGAATGTGTTGTTCCCTTAAGTTGCCAGTGCTTCTGTAGTGGTATATGCGTTTTTGGTCTCAATGTGCACCGCTTTGTCAGCGCCAATGTTCAGCCAACAGTTTTCCTAGGAAGTTCTCAAGTGTTTATATGTACCATGACTGAAACACAGAGGTCTTCATCTTTCCTGAAGACCAGCTGGATGAGTTAATGATAGTGCTCCAGTTTTCTCTGGATTCAGTAACCACAATGATCTGAAGATAGCATGAAACACTTGATTACAATTTTCATTATTAAATGCTGTTTTCCTATGGCTTATTGTACATGGCAAATAGAGAAGTTACTGTTGTGTGTATAAATATTATTAGTTAGTTTCTAACAAAAAAAAATACAAATACAATCTGTATGCAGAAAAAACTGTTGCATAGTTTGATATATTCATAGTAATATCTTCTAATAACAATTCTGATAGTGGTGAATGACAATTATTAGGCCTTAGTGAATATCCAGAAACAGCTGACATCTAATGGATGAAGACTAATTACTTTGATTATGGTGCCAGGCTGTACAGACTAAAAATTTTTTTTGAGATGCTTAGGATGATTAAAAAAAATTAACATCATAGTTCAAGTCAATGTTCTACATATGTATAAAGATTTCTTTGGCATTTAATCATAAAGTTCTACTTTAAAAAGCTGTAAGCGTATATCATGTTACTGTTAATATTCATTGACAATCAAGGCCCATTTTAAAAGAATAAATGAAACTGGTGGTGTCTAGTGTAGACACAAAAATGATGAGGTTCTCATCAATCAGTTTTTCCACTCATAGGCATTATTTTATTCTGCAACTATTTAGCAGTTCCTAGAACAACCTGAAATGATATGACATCTAGTTTTTGAGTCTCTTTATTTGCCTGTGTTCTGGCTTACCTCTGCATTCAAGCAGATGAAATTCAAGTTAGGTGGACACTGTAGTAGTGATTCTGGAAGGAGAAAAGCCACCCAGCATGAATTTATTTTTAACAGTCCTGCTTTTTCTTAATCTAATATCAATCAAGTTTTCCAGACTGAAAATGGCACCACTTTGGCACCACAAAGTTTATCTCTACACAGCACTGCCTGACTGCACACAATGACAGATCAGTCTATTCTATAACACTTGCCACTAAAAGCTTGTGAGAAACATTTTGTCAAAGACTAGTATTTTAAAAAGCTGTGGTCTTGCTATGCAAGTTTGTATCTTTCAATTGCAGTATGAAAAATACACCCCACTTCTCACCTAAAATGTTTAATTATTACACTGCTATGCTATAGTCAGGTCTTATTTTTTTTCTTCACCTGATCTTGCAGCAATTAGCATGTCAGACAAAAGTAAGTGATTTTTGTGGTCCGTGGAAAATAGATAGGTCACATGCACTCGATCAGTAAAAGACTGTTAAGATGGAGATGGCAGTGCACTGAAGTAGGCCTGTAGTGAAAGCAGAAAATTATCCAAGTTACTTTCTTATTTTGCAAAATTGACTTGATTGTTCTCTTTTCTTTGAAAAAGCTGTGCAGGCAATGACATTTTCTTTAAGACATCAGATCTGCAGTGTATTTAATGCATTTTTTCATCCCTCTATTTGTAATAGAAAAACATTATTCCCTTCCTTTTTTTCAGATTCTTAGCCTTAATATATTCTATTGAGTTTTCCACTTGAAGACTGTATATAGTTTTCTTATCTCAATACTCAGTGGGTTCCATCTGTCCACAGTAATCTTTGTCAATTTTAACTTAAAATTCAAAAATGCACTGTTGCATTGTTGCATTAACTTAAATTTCAACAATGCACAATTCAAGCACTACCCAATAGAGTATCATGACAAACTGTAGTTTCCTCAGAATTCATAGTATACAACAGCAGTTCACTTCCTAAGCTTACTTTGGAATGGTTATCTTTCTATTATGGAACTTTAACTTGGGTGTCTGCATAAAATTCACGTTCCTTTCTTCTACAAGCTTTTTTGGAAGAAACCACAGGATCTGGTATTGCTTGTATTTAAAGCCTAGGCTGAACATCATTGTGACAGTCAGTGCGTTAGCATTGGGGTAAAAAATACATGTATCAAGGAAAATAAGACTAAGTGGTTTAAAAAAAAAAAGCAATTGCAGATGTTATATCTACATGATCAAGATATAATTCCCTTTTAATGCATATTTTTATGTCCCTTGCATGAAATAACTAACTACACTACATGTGCTGTCATGCTAGAATAGTCTGTGATGTTTTTCCAAATGAGGTTCATCTAATCTAACTTTCTTTTTAGTGTCTCCATTTGTGCTTTCTCTTTCC
>NW_009218653.1:48300-67734 GCF_000690835.1 Fulmarus glacialis
AGAAAGAAATAGGCACATCTGGGGCATGGTTCACCTCATTTGAAAATAGACTTCTAAAATGTTATTGGAATTACTCCCTAAATGTGATTTCTCTCATGTTTCTAAAAAAAAAAAAAGCCCTTTCACACTGCCTGACTTGCAGTGGGGACATCTACACCATGGATACTTCATCGTTCATCTTTACCATCTCAGGTTAAATACCAGAACTAACCTAAACTGTATATATTCTGTGAAGAGATGACAACTAGAGCATGTCAGTTAATGGATATAGTTTGGTCCCTCTACTGAGGGAAGCAGGACCTTCATTGAGGCTGAACAGAAGGATGTCTGAGAGAAAGCCTGATAGCAGTTTTCATGTAGAATTTACTATGTACTTACTTTTCTTTACCAAGAAAGAAGTGCGTGGGCTAGGAGGACAGAGTTTTGAAACTCAGCTCTCTCCACGGAGGTACTAAGAGGGGAAAAATGCTTCTGTGACTACTCTAGAGTTTTGGGAACAGGACAGTGCCTCCCACTCTTCTGCAGCTTTTAACATATCTAGAATAGAGAACACCTGCCATTCATTTCTTGCTCTTCAGCACACTAGCTAATGTAATAATCACACTTAAAGATAGAAATCTACTAATGCTGAAAAAAGATGCTCAAGTTAAATACCAAAACTAACCTTATTTTAATTTGGCTACCTTGTAGGTGTGCATTATAATATAACCTCTGATCACATGATTATAATCCAGTTTTCTGAAGGAACCTGTAACACTTGTGGGAGGGAGACCACACTCATTGAATACGCAACTATTAAATGTTGTCTTTTAATCTCACCATCTGAATCCTTCCTAGTTACTGTCTAATGGAACATTTTAATTTTACTGTTTATTCCAATTCTAGAGGTGTATGCAGAATAACAAACTTGAAATATTTCCAGTCACTCTAGATTAAGTTTCTCTTCACCTGGTTGTTCTTTCAATGTTCTACAGTACTACAGTAGTAACTCAAATATGACCTATCCTTTGGAAGTAATAGGCAACAACAAAATCTGTAGGAAAAAGAAAACATCTTGTGAAACACACATTTATCAGACTTTAAAAATGTCATAAATTTTGGATAAGCTGGATGAAGCATGCAACTTGCAAATTTAGAACAGGAATCTTGTCATGCAATAGGAGAATAAATGTGCTGCTCATCTATTTTTCCTTTGAAAGAACCAGTAAAAAAGTCTGAACAAAATTTAGTTTGAACAAGCAAAAACCTCACATGTTATTTATTGCCAGTTTTGTTTTAAAGAATAAGTATCTGCATTGCCTTGTTTTCATCCCATTGAAGAAAGACAAAGATAGTTTTTACCAAAGTTATTCCTTCAAATGCATAGTTCATCTGACTAATAAGCACTTACGTTCAATTACATGTCTCATTGAAATTCTACTTTCATGTTTTCAGCATGTAGCTTCTGTATTTTAGTTTAACTAAGAGCTTTGCCTTCACAAACAAGTAGACTGGCATCATAGAGCAATATATTGATATTAAGAGCAGCTTACAAACAAAACTTGTTTCATGGTCATGCTCCTGAGGTAAAAACTTGTCACTTCTTTAAGGGACTTGCATAATGGCTTTGCACTAAGAGGGTGTAACAGATGTTCCCTACTTAGTGTCCAACCTAAAAGGAAGAATGCCAAATGGGAAAGGTATAATCCTGGTGGCAGCAATGCACTGCCAGTGGGTCAGCCATATCCTTCACAGAGTCAGAGGCTGCTTTAGCAAGCTGTGCATCTAGAAAGCTCCTTTTGCTGCAACAGGTGGGAACAGAGCATGTCTAATTATCTACCAATTTGCTTATCAAAAGCTATGGTATGTGAAGTACTATATGATTATATGATAATACATTTGCTTCTCTGTCTGATCTCCACCTGCTCAGAACAGGATGGTACAGATAAATTATTTTTGTTCATGAATATTCTTAGGAAAGAGAGATATTGCTCACTGAACTATTTTTCATTTTATTCCTGTAACTAAGCTGCTATTATTTCTCACAGCAAATATCAAACTCTTTTGGATGCACTGCATGCTAAAAGGTGTACCCAAAACTGGCAAACTCTTAACATTATTTTGTGCCATCATATTTCCTCTTGGTTTTAGGCTCCTCTGCAATAGAAACACAGAAAAGTAGTAACAATTCAAATTCTAAAGTCTTCCAAATACTCCTTGTATGTGTATAAAAGGTTCATGTAATGAGTCCTAATGTGTCTGCTGTAGGTGAGGGTTTTGTATTATTCCCATATAATTTCTTCAGAGAAAAATACCTAGTTTGCTTCTTTTCCTATTTGTCATATCACACAAGCCCAGAAGCGCAGACAGTCTTTGATTCTGTACTTTAAGTGATGTTGCAACATCGCTTCAAGTGACTTCTGTATTTAATTAAATTAAGGTCTTGCTGTTATAATCCGTATATATCCGTTATAATTCCTGAACATCAGGTGGGAAAAGCTAGGTTGTGCTAGCTGGGTCTGGTGTATGGAGTAATGCGACGTCTGGCTTGGCAGGATCAGGGCGTCTGAGAGCTCAGGGCAACGCAGAGCTTGTAAGGTCTCTGATGTCCAGGTATGGTTCTGCTCCCCTTGCACTACTAAAATACCACGGTGGGGCTTTATAGCTCTTTTTTCCATCAGTACATAGTTTTTCATAGTGGTTAATGAGATACGGACACTATTTAAAGTATTTTGCCTGTTTTATTTGTTGTGTGTGATGTAGAGCAAGTATTTACATTTTAAGTCTGTTTTTGACAGAAGTTTTGCTTAAAGCTTGTTCAGTATTTAATAGTACTAAGTGTGGTTGAGATAGGCGCAGTTTTAGACCTTTTGGCATAATGTACTGCCTGGGACAGAATATAGTTATATATTTGCAAATGGTGTTTGACAGAAAATCGGGATGGTAGTTGCTTATGCGCTTCTATCTTCTACCAGAAGATAATTCGTTAATCACACTTTAAATGCCTGGATAGGTCAGTGATTGTTATATAGAATGTAAAATGATTAAATATTAACATATGGTTAGTAATGCAATCGAATTCCCTGTTGTAAGCTAGAAAGGGAGGAGGAAGGGGAAAGTAGAGAAAGAAGGTGAAAAGGTCAGCAATGAATATAGAATATGGTGAGAGAATTAACTATTTTCTTTGAATAGCTGACCTATTTTTTGTTGAGTATTAAATATTTGACAGAAAGCTTATTTTTGCTTATTGGAAGTGTAGCTTCCCAAATGCTGGGAGAATGCCTGGATTGACCTCAATCTTTGGGATATCATTACATTTTCATATGAATGAAAATGCTTAGACAGTCCTTCAGAATGGAATTTGTATAGGCAATGTTCCCTTTGCCTTACGTACTCTAACAAAATATGTTAAAAAATTATAGAGACTGTGCAGAGGAGAGACCCAATCCTCTACACACTTTTCCTCTGACTTAGAAGAAATCATTTAACTTTCTTGAGCTTCTGAGTCTACCTCTACAGGACTACACATGTCCACAGTTCTTTAGGACACTTGAAAAGCATACTTTTTCTCTATTGACACTTGATGAGAGTTTTGTAAAGGCTAGCAAATTCTTTTGATAGACCCGGCAGAGTATTTTGTGCCCATACTCTGCTTTGTCATCTGTGAGCTATTACATCAATGGTAGGGTATAAGGAAAACTGATGCATGTTTGAAAGCCACCATCTTGGCTGGTACCAGACACTGAATTATAGACTTTTTCAAGAGTAAAAGTATCAGTTCCAACAACCGTAACTAAAAAGCTAGGCTGCTGTGCTGAAAGTCTAATAGGATTGCATTACAATGTTTTGACTGGACACACATAATGATACATAATTAGAGCCAAGCAATTTCATTTTATTTTATCTCTGGTATAGTATGTTCCTTTGAAAAGTGTGGTTAAAGTTGTCTTGAAACAACTAGTAAATTTGGATTGAGATGCTCACTAGTTTCATCTAAATAAAATTTGTGGAGAACAGGCTCCTGAAGCTTGAACTAGATGACTTCACAAGGTCCTTCCAACCTCAGTGATCCTGTGATTCTGTGACTTGGACAATTGTTTTATTTAATAGCTGGCTTAGATTAGACATCTACAATACTAATGGGTGCAGCACTAGGAAGGAAGGATCAGGGTTTGATTTGTTGCAGTCCATTGTGGTTCCAAGATCACATATTTACATGGTGTCTTTCTACGGTGAAGCTTGTGCCAGCTTCTTGACCTAGGTGTGCATGCACATTGTGAATGCCTGGAGCCGTAATGGCTGGAGGACATTGCATCTGCATTGCAAGAGGTGCAGTCTAGATCAGGCTCTAGTACACAACTTCCACCAGGGTTTTACCAAGAGGAAAATTTCATGAGGCTTATCAGTGTTACACAAGTGCATACTGTAAGACTCCAACTATAATTACTAGAGAAATCTGCACCAAAAAGAATCCCCTTGCACACCAAGTGGCCAATGCAGGTTCAAGCGTGGGCTGCAGATCAGTGTGCTCCTCTATCACATACATGTTTCAATCTGTATGTAGGCCCATGTCTTTGATCACAAGTTACAGAATTCTGAGTAAGGTCTGCACTGTTTATTAATCTTTCTCTTTTGTATAAAATTCTTAAATAGTCACTCAAAAAAGCACAAGAATGAAAATGTTTATGGTCTGAAGCTAGCATCTGGATGTCAGTTCATGGGGGAATTGCTGAGTCCAACTAAATTTTATTTTATAGCAAGTGGGTCAGTGTCAATATGTGACACAATTTTTTCCCCAGTAAATCGCCAGTCTTCTCCTTCTCACTCTCTTTCTCTCTATTCTTCTCAAGTATCCAATATTCCTTTGTGTTCAGAATTTCCTATGAAAGTAAGACATGGGCATGCAAATGTCCTGAGATGGATGAGGGAAAGGAGCCATGGTGTCTCACTCTGGGTTTAAACCCTACTAGATGATTCACTGTTTCCCCCTTAGCATCTTTTGTGAAAGTAGCCCTGCATTCTTTTGCTTTAATTACAAGAACCTAAACAAAAACATATAGTTGCCATGCAAATAGGACATGTCACCAGATTTGTTTTGGTTTTTTTACTTTCTTTGTAAAAGAAAGTTGTCAAGCCAAAACTGCTGAATAAATGACTGCTGGAACTAACCATATTGCAGTTGTTTGCATGATGTACTCTAATAATGCATCTTATTACAGGGCATATAGTAGAGTAGTTGCTCCCAGCTCCTCCAGCGTTGGATGAATGTGAGAATATTGTGTGTCTCACTGGCTAAAGTCTCCTTGGTACAGTCTGGATTGCATTGCTACAGTCGAATCCTTGCTTCCAGCCTGCCTTGTCCTAACCCAGGATTGCTGCTGCTCATTGTTACTTTGTTCTGTCTCCCTTTTTTCCTTAGACAACAGATTCCTCCTGCTGCCAGCTGTAGCAGTAGTCATGGTAAGACTGAGTTACTAGGTCTGTTGGTATTATTTGTATTAATTTTGGGAGAATGGTGGAGAAACATCTGGTTGACTGTGGTCTGAGCTGACAAGTTTGGTTGAACGTATTTACTTAGGGCTCCCACCACACCTCACTTGCAGCACACTTCCTCACCTCTCTAAGCCAGGCCAATGATTGGGAACCACTGGCATTGGCAATATACTTGCACATATATTGCCCAGCCTTCTGTATTAATTTTTGGTAGTATGCCATATCATCTACATCTAGGCCCAGCACAGCCCCAACAATCAAACTGGTAATCCAAGTAGCACAACAGAGACATGAAGCTACTTCAGATTTTGCAGTTGGCTGTCTTCTGCAGAGCACAATCTGTCTCAATGGGTCTATTCTGAGTAAAACCTTGTTAGCTGATACAGTTCCTATGATTTTGAATTTCATATTGTAAGTCAGTCTAGCTGTAATTTTACATGGTTTTTTGAGCTACAGTTTGAGCACTAGTTGCTCAAATCAGAGATTCCTTATTCTGTCTGTAAACATGGAATCACACTGATCAATATACCAGTTAATGTATAGAATTTGGTTTTAAATGTTTAGCTAACATTAGCTATGTCCTTAAAATATATTGTTCAATTTATAAAGGCAAGTGTTGTAGAACTAATTCTGTGCTCATCGTGTGCGTCTCTGATAATGGAGAAAGAGCAGCAGCAAGCAGCAATTTTTATCATTGGACAACCTACAGAATCATTAAAAACATCATTCAGGGTATGACTTATGAAGGGGACAAGAGCATCAGGCAGATTTTTCATTTTCTCCTGCTCTAGGTCTTATTGTTTTGCAATGAGAAAATGTATTATCAAGGGTAAGAGAATTTATTCACGTACTGTATTCTACATATGAGATCTGTCATTATTTAGGTATGATTGTATCATCTTGATTTGTACTGATGAGTACATTATGCTAACAGTAGCCCTATTAGAACAGAATGGGAGAAGATGACAGAATTAAATCCTTACTGTGTGCCTGAATTCTGAACTCATGGCAGTAAGTATGTGAAAATTAATACAAATGTTGAGTTGCTCCTTTATGGAAACTGCTCCTGGGGTACCTTCACAGGTGTTCTTTCCTGCTAAAGCTTCACAGAGGGTGGGTTAACCTTCTGCACAGCTGTGGGCTTCACTTAGAGGAAGTAGTACAGATGCAGAGCAGCCCCATGTGTGTCAAGGGACATTTCATACCATCTGAAATTATGGGCAGAAGTATCCATGTTCCCACTGCTATCTAGCCTCATGACCTCCTCTCATCTCCCTTTCTATTGCACCAAAATGGAATACTTCATGTATTGCTGTGATCTTTCAGTAAATCCAAATTGGTCTCAAAACAACTATCAAGAAAACAGGGAGAATGACATATAGCATGTGCAACTGCTAGTCAGGAAACAAAAATGTTCTATGTTTTCAGATCTCTGAAGAGTAATAAATGTCACTTGGAACACAGACAATATTTATAGTGACATAAAACCAGAGCAAAATGTCCTAAAAAAAAAAATTAATTTTTAAATTGACACATACTGTATCCTTTTTGGCAAGCAAATACACATCTTTGCTTTCCTCCCCTCCATTGTATTTCTGTGAGACAGCCTTGCTGCAGCTGTGATTCAAGACACCACAGCTCTTTCTCTGAGTCAAAAAATATTGCAACAATCATCTGGTTAGAAATAGAAGGAGATGAAAGTCACACTGTTAATGCTTACTTCTGCTTAAACTTTTGTTTCTTCCTAGTGCCTCATATGTCAAAATTGCCCTGATTCCAATTCACAAATTTTGCATGGTGAAACAAGCACACAATCAATTTATAGAACAGATATGGACCCCAAGACTGGATAACTCAGCTCTGTTATTTTAGACTTTTGAATCTTCATTAGTGACCTGGAAACCTCAGAAAAATAGGCCACTTGATCAATGAGAGCTGAGATAATCATTATTAAGATGGAAACTTTCCATCAAGAGCTCTTCAAATAGCTTTTTGTTAATTACTTCCTCACCAATATTGGAAAAAGAAAGTTCATTTACACAGAAATGGCAAATAAATGGAAATAAGGAAGTTTGCACAAAGCTTGTGAAAGTTATCTAAGCTTTTGCTGAAAAGATTTGAAGGGAGAGCATTGTACTAGTCAGTGTCAATGAGTTCATTAATCCCCAGTGGCCATCTAATACAAATATGCAGGTCCATGCTGAAAGCTGAAAAAAATCTCGTTGTTTGGGACAAATGTAGGAGTAGCTACTGTTAGAGAGGAAAAGTTGTTCTTTATTCCATTTATTCATGTTGGGTTTAAGAATTAAGAATCTGCTCATTTGAAGCTGTTAGGCTGAATCAGTTCACATTAGCTCCTCAGATACTTTTTTTTTTTTTTTTAAACAAATGGATTAGAAGACCTTGATATTCTACCTTATGCTAAACTGCACGTTATAATTGCGAGGATAATTGGCTGTATATCCCCACTTTACAGTAGGTATTCAATAGCAGATGGTGCCATGATGTCTCATTTTTCAAAAATACAGTAGATTACATTCACTAGTATGCTATAGATTATCATCATAAATAATTGCCACTAAAGCAGTTGGCAAATTAAAAACATATTATGACATGCATTTCAATAGAATTTGAAATGGTTCCTACCTATTTAGAGAGAACTTGTAAAGTGCTGTAGAGTACTTTGAAATACAAGATGTTACATATTAGTAATTGCTTTTATAATATTTTTGTCTGCCTATTACTAGATGGTATTTTTCCTGTAACTTGCTTGTGTGATATTCACTGCACCTTCATTTCTAGGGCTCTCAGTTGCAGGGTTTAAATCATTCTTTAAAGTTTATTCATTTGGCTTTGCATTTTAATTGTGTGCTCTTATATTTAATTAAGCTTTTTGTGGCACCTGCTCCAGAAGTGCTATATAAATGTTATGATTCATATATTTATGAATTATAAATATTTTGTTTCAGCAAAAACCAACACACAGAACTGCCAACACCTACACATAACTAGGAGAGCCATAAAATGCCTGAAGTTGAAAGTATATACAATTTGGTTTTAAATGTAAAACTTTTCCAGGCTTTGTGAAACAAAGTTAGAAAACAGTGGACATATTTCTTATTAATTAATTCTCATTGTATCACTCAATTTGTTTTAACATTAATATATTAACTCCTTGAAGACCTGGTGTATTGTTTCCCTCTGCAACATGTAGAAATAGAATTTCCTCCTTCAAGCGGGCTAGGAATAAACTTTTTGCAAATGATAGTGGTTGAATTGTTTGATTTCCAGATACCTGAGTATTGTTTATCTGCCCCAGTGACTGAAATGAGGGCTACACCACTGCTTTCTAGGACTTGAAAGCTCACAGGTAGCTTCAGATACTCTCTTGCACTTATGTGGCAGCTTGTGATACCTGACTTCTTTCCTTGATTTTGCTGTGAAGTTCCAGGGAGATATTGACAACCATGAAGGCACCCAATGCTTTTTATTGTATTGTCCTATATAATCTGGATTTAACATTCGTAACACTTCTCATGTCAACATCAGCTGCTCTGCCCATACAGTAAGAAAATCAGATAATAGAATGTGAACACTTAAAAGACTATTGTGTTTGACATGGGTCTTCAGCTCACTTCTGCCTCTTCACTTGCTTTAGAACACTCTCAATGCTGTCATAAATGGAGGGTCACACCTGTAGCCTCTGACAGCAGCTTCTCCTGACTGCTAATGTACAGCTTGCAGACATACAGCTGAAGTTTTTATGTGTACCAACCACTTGCTACACTGACAATTGCTTATGAATAGTTTTAAAGAGTTCTCAGTGTCATATTTGACCAAAGATCAGAAAGACAGATACAAGAATGGTTTAATTCTCCTCTACCAAAAAAGTTTGTACTTAATTTTCCTGTTCTATGTAAGATATATTTGAATGTTCTAATAACTGCTCAACTCATTGGCAGAGAGTGTTTTATTTTCAGGATTCCCTAGTTTTAAATTCATGCTATCATACTGAACACAACAAATGTTCTAATTTTTATGGTTGACATTCAACATTTATTTGCAAAAGCTTCTTATAGACCAAGAATTAGAATACTGTAAAAAGCACAGCCATAGATCAAGAAGGATGCTATCTGTGAAGCCCTCTGTTGTCTCTGGCAAACACAAAGGCATGCCTAAGGAAAAATCCAAGAACTCAGCAAGCATAGTAGCTGGCTGTGTAATATGTGTATTCAGTAAACACCTGCATTTATTCCTTTAAATTTTCCAGTGTCCCCCTGAATCCTTGTAAATGCTTAGCAACCTCAGCATGCTTTGGCATAGAGTTCTACAGTTCAACCTTCAATTGCGTGATAAGTTACCTCCTTTTGTGTCTTTTGGAATTGTCTCCCACTAGCCTCAACTGATACCTTCTAGTCCTTGCACTGGAAAAGGGGATTCTCATTTCATTCTTATCTATTCTTCCCATGCCCTTTACACTATATAGATCTTTAGTCTATCTCATCCTCAGTCTTCTCTTTTCCAAACTGCATAATCCTAGCTAGTTCAGCCATTCAATCTATGGAAGTCATGCTACTTCCATAATAATCAGTGTGACTAAATTTACTTTGTTAATTTATGAACAAAGTAAATTCTTATTTTTATTCTTATAAAATAAATTCTTATTTTTTTATTCTTATGAGAAAATATAAGAAAGGGATGAGGTTAAAGAGAAATGGGATTGAAATACAATCAGGAAATGATTCCTGGGAAAGGAAACAAAACCCAGAGTTAAAATCTGTCCATGTGCCTCATCTAACAATAATAGTCTGAAATCTTAATCTAACTTTTAATTTTATATTTAATAGTTCAACATAATTATTTTAATATATTTGTATTCATTATATTGTGGAATGTACTAATTCAAATCTGAGATCCATTGACCAGCCAAATACTTAGGATCATAGAATAACTCAGGTGGGAAGGGACAACAGAAGGTCTCTAGTCCAACCTGGTGCTCAAAGCAAGATCAGCTCTGAGATCAAGTTGCTCGGGGCTTTGTTTAGTCTGGTCTTCAGAACCTTCAGGGATGTAGATTGCACAGCCTCCCTGGGCAACCTGTTCAAATGCTTGACTGTCCTTAGGGGGGAAGGTTTTTTTTCCAGTCTGAACACAAATTGAAACTCTTTTGAATAGACAAAATTACTCTTTTTTTTTTTCCTGAACTTACTGGACAAGAACCTGCCCAAGGTTGGAGTGCACACTGACAACCAAAGCTGAACTCACATGTCATTTTGAGATAGAAACCATGTGAACACAAGTAAATCACATGTGCCAAACAGGAGCTGGTTTACATACAATGTATTTTTTAGTACCCTGGAAGGAGATGCAGTCTGCATGCATGTCCTTATCAACTGCCCCAAAAATAGGTTTAACGATAATGGAGTGTAATGTATGAATTACTATATACATTAAGTGATTCTCCATCTGTCTGAATGATTCCTGGGACTGATAATGCAAAATCTTTTGGGGGATTATAAGAGAAGAAAGTTGACACTCAGACAGCAAAACTGATTTTCTCATGGGTAAAGCTCCATGCTATCGTGCACCTCTGCAAAATTTTGCTTATGCATGTTCAAGGGAGATTATAACTTGAACCAATGTTGGGAGAGGCAACTAAGATGACCGAGAAGGTAAAGCTTATTTCACAAAAGACAACTAGCAGAGCTTGGCTTGTTTAGTCTAGAAAAATGAAAGCTGAGAAGGAACTGATTGCTCTCTATCGATTCATCAGGAAAATAAATATAAAGAAGAAAAGAGCTACTGAATTTAAAGACAAAATTTAATGTTGGCATAAGACAAACTGTCTATGAATAAATTTAGGATGGAAATTAGAAGGGGTTTAATCATCATACGCATAGCTTTCTTGAACAGATTTCCATTAGAAATAGTAGAGGCAAAGACCAAGTCATTTTTAAAAAGACTGTAATAGTTTATGAAAGAGTTGCTTGTGACTGCAGATGACTGAATCTGGTGAAAGATTTCCTGTTTGATATTCTTAGTTCAGCTACTGACCTTTTTCCAAGTCTCTTAAGGCCTAATTCTCAGAAATGTTGAAAACGGTTCAAATTGGTTTAATCTGTTTCTTCTGAGAGCAGTTCCTTCATCTGTAAAATAGATGTGCTAATTAAGTTGAATGAGCATTTGCAACCCTTAGGATAATTAAAATAAATCCGTTAAAATTAAGAACATAACCTGAGATTGTTTTGAAGCAACATAGGAATGTCAGATTTCCAAGGTTAATTAACCTGTAATAGAAATAGGCAGCTAAATCGGTGCGAATTGGTAACGCAGAGGTAAGTCTGAACCATGGCGTAAGCTTCTTTCCACAGGGGCTCTTTGCTCACTTTCTACTGTGCATAAAGAAATTTTGCTAGCATAGTACACAGTTTAGGAGCACACAGCAATTATTTATTAATTAATACTCACAGCAAGTAGTTAGTAATAACATACTACTAGGTTAAACATTTGCATGCTCATAATGCAGTCATGTCGTAAGTCTCTGCTGGTAAGGCAGTCATCAGACAGGAGGTGAAGGGGTGTTCTCTGTTGGTCAAAGTGTTGCTGCATTGCTGGTTTTTTTCCTAGGCTTTTATGTCATTTCATACTGATTCTTTTCTCTCAAGTGTTTGAGTTACTAACTATTGCCATTTCTGCTTCTGTCTTTGTTCTTTCTTATCTTGCATAGAATTAGCTTTTGTTCCCTCTTACAGCTTAATGAGCCAAGGTCAGAAAGCTGTGTTTTAAAAAAGGCAGGCTTTGGATGACACACAGCTGAATCCCCAGGCTGAGTTATAGTAGCATCATCTCTGAATGATCAAAACTTTGAGGTCTGTAGATCCAGTACTAAGTATAAGGAACTGCCCTCCTCCAGAATCTGTAGCACTACCCAGGTCTGAGAATGCTCGGGGTAAAATCTAATTCTCTTACTCTGTCTCCTTCACTGTAATTGTAATTTACACACTAAAGAAATAGAAGCTTTTGCATTACTTCGTTGTAGTTTTGCTGTATAAGTAGATTCTATTATGTGCATGTGTTAGGAGTAGAAACATCTCTAACAGGAATTATGCTTAATTGCAAATATACAAATACGGCACACATATGATCGAATAATAAGCTACCTGGGAAGGGAAGAAGTTACATTTGCATCATAGAAAAAATAGAAAATAACTGGAGTTTAGAGCTTACTGTAATCTGAGAAAAGCCATCTAGACAGAAACATTTTTCTAAAATGGACCATTTCATTATTTAACAGGCATTTTCAGTATGACAATAGCAATCAGTGTTTGCAGAACAACGATGTCTGTACACTCAGCTTCAAAGTTTTTTGTGATGATTGCCCCTTCAAATCTGTGGATATCTGGAAAGAAATTTAAGTGCTAGAAGGTTTGACAGCAGACTACTTGGCCTGGGCCTTGGGCTTACACTTTCTGGAAACAGAGACAGCTTGGGTTTTAAGCAGAAGTTATATTATTTTAGCTTTTGTTCTGCCTTGGTTTTGGTAAAGTTGCCATTTGAATTAACAGCCCTCCTTTTTCTTTATAAATAACCCATTTAAAAGACGCAGGAATTCCAACTGGGAGTGTAAAGCCTCTTAGCTGAGGTTAGACTTTTGAACCTTGAATGTTCATCAAAAAAAAAGTACTACATTTTGGGCTGACATAATTACGTTTACTGTGCATTAAAAATAGAACAATAATGGTTAGGCAAAAATTCTGAGCTTTTAAATATAAAATACTTTTTTATTAGTAAAGCATCAACTGATCCACAGGCTCACATAATAAGCAGTGCTTGCCTACTCTTGCTTGCCAGTATGAAGCGTTGTAGTAACATGCATGCTAAATGCTGTATGTTCTTATGCAAATAGTAAATCCCTAAAAATAATATAAGGACCGTGATTCTAAATGACAGATTCTTTGCATAAACTATTCTCAAATGTTCTAAGTAGACAAGTCTCTGGTCAAATTAATTTACCTTTTACATGTGGCTTATGACCCCTAGGACAGACCACCGCATGTTGATTTGTACGCTCTTCTGTTGTCATCAGTAATGATTTCCCTCCTTAGTGTTCTTCCTGGGTATCTGGTAGATTTATAGTGAACCTATTGCTATGTTTCATGTTAATATCATGACACACAATGATTCAAAGAGCTTTGCAAGAGTTTTCTCCAGTCATGACACCAACAGTTCCTTACTTCATTTTGTATCATGGTAATTTATTTCCATGATTCCAAATTTGCTAAAACTTTGCATGAACAAGGTAAGTAGAACTATTTTGATAGTAACAAATTGACACCAACAAACTTAATTAAAGGGAAACGATTACTCTGATCTGTGTAATTATGTATCCTTACATACTTTCAAATACAAATTCAAGGTATGTAAAATATCCTACTGACTTCTTTCTTCCCTATGTTGTCATATTACATATTTTTCTAGCTTGCTCCTTATTCTGAAAAAGGAGTGAATAAATTTTTGACAGTAATAATACTTGCCAGATATTTCTCAGTTCTGAACAATTTCTTCCTCAAAAAAAAAAAAAAAAAGACTTGAGATTTTCATAGTAATTTATTTTAATTCTTTGTTATAGCTTTGGTAGAAATGTGGACACAAAACCGAATCCACCCAAACTTTTTGTAACTCTCTGGAAAATCTACTTCCGAAGAATATGCTTTTGTGATGTGAACACTAGGATCTAATATACCCCTTGTATCTTTAATTCTATTAAATGTTGTCCTTCATAAGGACTCCTCATTTTGATCAGATAAAATTGTGAAGTAAGCTTTTATGATCATTCTACAATTCAATATAAGAAACTGGTTTCCAGAGATTTCTTTAAAAAGATAAAACTTTTCAGTCTGCCGTAAGTAGGTATTTTTGCATAAGCACCATTTTCCTCCTCCTTGGAAAATACTTATTTATTGAAGGTGTTTATTTTTCCAAAATTTACAGCAATCTGTACTGGCACTGAGTAGTCTTCTAGCCTTTGCTGTTCAAAACTGACATTCTCTTTTGTTCTCAGGACAAGTGCCATTTTCTCAACAGGTGTATTAATGCTTGGGAAATGTCAAAAGACACTTAATGAGAAATCGTCTGTTTGAGAAGGGATGTCATGTTTCCAAGCATGATTGAAAGCTCCCCTCACTTTGTCCCTGATATCTTATTTCCCTGCCACTCTCACAGCTTCACGTTAGTCACACACTGCTTGACACAACTATATTCATCAAACAGACTATTTTAAGCTATTATCCAGCAGTTTACATTGTCCAAACTTGTCA
This sequence comes from Fulmarus glacialis, assembly GCF_000690835.1. Lineage (NCBI taxonomy): Eukaryota > Metazoa > Chordata > Aves > Procellariiformes > Procellariidae > Fulmarus > Fulmarus glacialis. The sequence continues at coordinate 63,090 of NW_009218653.1, forward strand.
TAAACTTCACAGATATTTTTACAGCTTCTCACTAAAATGAAACAAATAGTAGCGAGGCTTACTGTGACTATAGCCATAGAAAGAAATCTTGCATACTCAACGCAAAAGCTTAGAGGATTACATCTAGCTGTTGTAGCAGCAGAGCTTGAATATTTAAAGTTACAGAGAGGTTGTACTTTTAGTTCTCACCAACCTTATCTTGCTACACTTTCCGTGTCCATCCTCTGCCTATCCTCTGTCCCCCTTGCAACATCCTCAATCCCAGTATGAAAAGTACCGCCCTCCAGTAGGTGAGGCACAGGTGAGCAGGCAAGGCTTGACTCAACCTTTGTTGTTTCTGACACACAGCCACCATCGCTCCTGCCCCTTCCTTTCCCTTTGTTTTAAAGCCACCACTCACTTTACTGATCCTGCAGTTAGCATCTGGCAGGCGCTACCCTTGCCACAAAACATTTTCCAAGCAGCGGCAAGTCCTGGAGTCCCCCATGATCTGGGTTGAATGGTGTGCTGGTGATAGTAGTGAAGGTGGCATTGACTTGTTCTAGCCTATATTTTGTTCAGAGACCAAGGCATCGGTACACTCTGACAATTACTTCTAAAGCAAGTTCTCTATCCTAAAGCAAGTCTTTCCCACAAAAGGCAGTGCTGAGTCAGCATGTCTAGGATCAGAACTAACGTATTGAATATATTGGCAACTATACACTTTATCTTTCTCCAGTGCTGGTTAGCAATTGCAGCAGGCATTTCATTGAAAAATTCCATTGTTTTAGATGCAAAAGTTGGAGGAAGTCTTGGACAGGAACTACATCAACTTATATATGTGCAAAGAGCTACTTGGTATGTACAGCAGTTATTGCTGCCAACTTTATTTATAGCTAAAATTTCTTAAAAACAGGTAGACATTTCATTTAGTGACAAATTAAAATATACCCACTGATTACCTATAAAATTTAATTCATATTATAACCTGTTTACTTTGTAGGTTCACTGGACACTCCTGTATAAGACATCAAAGGGCCAATGCATCTGAAGCTCCTTCAGAAGAGCTGCTTTTCAATGTTATATGACTAGACTATAATAAAGCACCTTCTGCTTATAGACTTCTCCTTTAGTATGTGATATGCCTCGGCTCAAGTTATCAGCTACTTTCCACAGAATGTTTCAAGTTGAAACAGAAAGTTTGTGATGATATCCAATGATGTACTTTTACTTTGAGGGACAGAGGGCCCAATCTGCAAAAGTGGGAAGAGTGATTATGATTCATTTCAATGCCAGCTGATGATAAAGTGCTTGTAAGAAGTAGAAGATGACCTTATTCAGAAGACAGTAGTAAAAGGTGTATTCCCAGACTACTAAATATGATTCTAATACACCACATTCTAGTGGGCTTGTGTTGTGGTTTAAGCCGGCAGGCAGCCAAACACCACACAGCCGCTTGCTCGCTGCCCCCTGAGATGGGACAGAGAGGAGAATCAAAAAGAAAAAAAAAAGTAAAATTCGTGGATTGAGATAAAGACAGTTTAATAGAATAGAAAAAGAAACAATAATAATAGAATACACAAAGTGAGTGATGCACAATGCAATTGCTCACCACCCGCTGACCAATAACCAAGTAGCGATCGCTACTTCCTGGACCACACCTTTTATTTATATACTGAACATGATGTCATATGCTATGGAATACCCCATGGCCAGCTGGGCCAGCTGTCCCGGCTATGCTCCCTCCCAGCCTCTGAAGAGTCCTTGACTAGCAGGGTACTTAGCAACAACTGAAAACATCAGTGTGTTATCAACATTCTTCTCATACTAAATCCAAAACACAGCACTAGGAAGAAATTTAACTCTATCCCAGCCGAAACCAGGACAGTTTGTCATTATCATATCTTAATTTTTTTGATCAAGTTGTTATTAGCTATTAAAATTCTGATATTTTTCTTCCTGCTTTTTGTGAATCTGCAGTGAGCGTGCATAAGGTAGCGTGAACATTCAGTGTTTACTTCCATGTTATCCTCCCTATTTGCTTTAATATTACCCGTACAGAATCTCACAGCTTTTTCTCTTAGGTGTAATGGTAGATATAAAAGTGAGTAATCTTACATGGTCTGGTATACATGTGAGTTAAACTCCATTTTTCCTGAAGATATGAGTGAACTCCATTATCTGTCTGTTACCTTATTCTCTACTACTGATTCTTATATGTATTTTCCAGTTGCATAGGATACTGACATTGACTCGTTCACCTAAAGTCATTCAGCAAATCTGTGGCAGAGTAGAAAACAGAGCCCAATAGCACTCTTCTCTAACTGCTAGGTAAAAGGAAGTGACCTAATGTAGGGCTTATGACTAAAAAACTGGAGAGTCCCCCTCTCTTGTTTCTGAGGGGATTATAATGGCAAATGAAACAAAAAAATGTCCCCAAGAATTTGAGCCCATTCTTGCTGTTTGTTTTCTAACAACCTATTAATTTTCATAAAGTAAAAATGGGCATAAATAATGTAATTAAAAATAATAGTATGTTAATCTTCTATCTCTATGCATGCATTTAATTGCTTGAAGGGCGATGCGTTTGGATCTGATACTTATTTACTAGGGATGATTTCTTAGCCAGTTACTGTATTAATATTGACAGTTGTCCCAGAGAGATAATGAATGAAAGCATATCAGGAGTTTGCAGTCATTTAATGTTAGCATATAATGCTACTTAATACATGCTGACTTCCACATTCAGCTTCTCTGGTGAACAGAAGAACAGCATGAGAGACTTTTCCAGGGTTATTTTCATCAAATAAATGTAAAAAGACATGGAAATAAACTTGCTTTCTAAAATGACAAATTTAATGTTTTATTCCACTAATGGGAGAAAAAAATGTAACATTAAAGGCTAGTTTATCAGATGCATTTATAAAATAGATGACTTCAGGTGGTTTTGGAAAAACATTTGAACACTAATTATGGTAGGAATTCTCCTCTCAAAGGCTGTATAAAATTCAGAAAATTAGGGGGACACAAGTTGTTCAACAATATATCCCTCCTAAAAATTCATGGGGAAAAGAAAGAAACAACGACTGATAAACTCATTCATTCCACCCCTGCAGGGAGTGTTGTATTCTTCCATGATATATTTTAAAGCATTTCCTGGTCTAGATATGAAAATGCTGAGTGATTAATCTCTACAACTGCCCTTGAGTGGTTCTCTCACTCTCAAATGTGTGAAGAATTTTCAATACTTATTTCTGAATGTCAAGGTAATGCAAATACTAGTAATAGTAGTAAAAAAAAAGAAAGGAGGGAATGTTTAATGATTTTTTGAGGATTGTGAAACAGTATTAAAACACATATTGTACAGGTGCATGTTTCTGCCACACAGTTCATCTGACACGCAGTAACAAAGCAGTATGAATATATGAATATAATACCTGTCTTAACACGCACCCTTAGCAACTCTTCTCATGTAGTAATAGCTGAATTAAAATTAAGTATTCTGAAAAGTATCCAGGAGCTTGATATTTATATGACTCTTCTTTGATTCCTATCAAATTTTAAAAATGTAGCTAACAATGTTTAGCGAAATTGGCTTGTTGCCTGATTTGAGTCGTCTCTGATATACCTTTATTGCAGGGCTTGTCAGGTTTGTTGTTGTTTTTTTTTTTCTTAGCCAGGGAATGCAGAAGAGTATTAAATATATACATGTATCAGTAAAAACATAGAAGAAAATACTCTTTATCCAATGGTAGTGATAGTAATTGACATAATTATTCAGGATTAAGGAATGGATTTGCTTTTGCTTTCTTAATACATCTGCCTGTTTTGTTTCATAACGTTCCCAGTTTGGCCAACATAATTCCATGGCCTTTTAGAAGGGCATAGACTGTTTCAGTAGGTAGAAGCTACTTTGGTTCACTGCATTTTCCTTACAAATTAAAGAACCACCATACCTGGATAGTAAATAATAGTCTGGTTTTATTCACTACAGTTCTTCATCTGTTGCTACAAAATCAACAGTGACTCAGGAGCAGCCATGAGTCACGGCCATTCTCTCGAGGAAATCTGTGTCAAATGAAATAATATATTGAACCATGTATCAAACTGTGAATGAACAGCGTGGGGTAAATGCGCTGAAGAACTTGTCTGTAGAGGAAATGGCAAGAAGGGCTGGTTTGGAATAGATCAATATGTGAAGAAATTATTCAGCAAATGGAGCCTTTTGTTTATTTGCATATTAAGCACCAGAGTGGATTGGAGCCCTAACCCAGTGAGCACAGGCAGGAGGACGGACTGGGAGAATTCAGTAACAGAGAGGAACAGCTTGATTGTTCATTATTGGACAAGAGAAAAACTGTAAAATAATTACAGATTTTATTCACTAATTCAAAATATAATCTGATTTAAACCAATCCCAGAAGAAAAACTCTGTGAGTGCCTGTTCATTAAGTCAGGATGACTGGGAAATAACTACATGCTTCAAGCTAAGTGTTGTTTTCCCATATAAGCCCTTTATGTCTGTCAGTATTTTTGAGCACCTTTGTTTATCAAGAACAAGAGAAAGAAATGACAATTTTAGAGACAAGATACAAACACAGACATCCTCATAATACCCTGTTGTTATCCTCCAGCTGAGGAAATAAGTTCTGATTAAAAAACAAAA